>NW_022714175.1:188153-279839 GCF_011630105.1 Anneissia japonica
CATCAGTATATCACCTACTATCCCCAAACCCCAAACCATACGCCATTAATAACACCATTTTAACCCATAGTTCTTCATGTGTGTATGAACATACAAGGCTATTAATTTGAATTAATTGAAGACTCATTTCTTATTTCTTGAATTGCTCTATAAAAATGATGTGCGTACGAGACGTAGGCCCTATTTCCTTTTAAAATATTTTGTATATTACTCAATTATAATTACAATTATAATAATTTTGATATTTATTATTACTATAATTGATTATTTTTTGTGTATTAATAAATAATGAATCTTTCATTATTAAGAATAGTTGTTTTTAATTCATTGTAAATTTGATTATTGTAGTTTTAATTTTTTTTTAAACTGCTGTATTTTTCTAGATATTAATGTGCAATAGTTAATTCAATTCTTTGTTTCTGTAGTGTATGAAATGTTTGTATAAATGTTCTAATTTTTTTTAATTGTACTTTTTTCCTTTATATAGGCCTATACTTGTGAATTTGTACTTAAAGCATAATTGTATTTTTACATATAGGCCTACATTTTAGATTGCAATTAAAGGTGTTAGAATTGATTTTACGCAAGGCCCCGCGCCGCGAGCATGTGTAAGACCTACCGTATAATCTAAGCCCAAATTAAATGAAAACAGCAAAATATCATGTTTTTAAATATAAAATGATGATCAAAAAAATATTATTGTGATTAGTAAAAAAATATGAGTAATTTTACGGCGCAGCGACAAAAAGAATAGGCCTATTCAAGATACGCAACTCTCAGAACAACGTGCCAGAGCCAGGCCTGGGCCGGGTCAGTCCCACCAAATTTCAGGATCTTTTAGGCCTAAAACAGGAAAATTACAGAAGGTTCTCGAACTCAAGTATAACGTATAAACAAATCCAGACCGCGAGCAAAATCTACCTCAATCGAAAATATTTTAAAATTTAAATTAATCAACCAGAAACATAAAGCAAACTTCCAGAGAAATTGGCGTGTGAAAATCACGTTCACGAACAGCCGATCCCGAGCTCAGTCTGCGAAGCTGGTCCTGGTGGCGCTAGAAGTAGTGATTTGTACTACTTCGAAGAAACTCAAAACGTCTTAAAATTATAAATTTTCTACAAACAGAAGTTTGATGAATACCTATACATAATTGTATATAATTATATTAGTAATAGCAACCCTACACTATGAAGTTACAAACATTTTAACATCCGGGGGATCCAGAAAGAGAGGAACAAAACGAACAAAGTGGCGAATGTTATAATTGGAATAATTAAGTTCATCCGCCGGAAAAAGTAGGAGCAAAATTTCTTTATACTGAGAGTATTATTTGTTACTTTTCACCATAATTGAAAACATATATATTTTGTATTACATATATATGTTGTTTATTTGTATCAACAAGAAAAAAACGATATTTCAGTACATTTTCTTATCACAAATTAATACGCTGATGCCACTGTGCTGCGGTGATTTACCACTTTCCGTTGTTTAGAGTAGGGACCGAACGGGCCAGTTTCATGAAACCGACAGATTTTATGAAATGGCGAATCCAGAGCTTGCTAAATTACAAGCCCAGTTAAGGAAAGAAATACAGAGTCATCAGGTATGTGGATGTTTTTGATAATTTCCATGAATTGTATTTTTTGCATCAATTTACATTTATTAACTGGCCGATTTGAGTTTCTCATCGACGGTGTGTTAGCGCCCCCATCTTTCTTTTAAAGGGACAACAAGGAGAGTTTCTGCGCGAAGCAACAACCTCCAGGGTAAGCTACTTCCAAAAGAGAAGGGCTGGGGTGTTGACTGATTACAGACTAAAATTTTAATTGATGATCTTTTATTATTTCCTTCCTTATACCATAATATTACCCTAAGATCATGCTTATTATTTATTCAACCTATTAGAGTCGGTTGTATTGCTATTTGATATACGCAGGCTACAAAAACTTTCAAGTTTTAGCCTGCCGCGATTGACCACGATTGATTACTGACGAAAAAGAATACGTTGGACCTCTCAACACACGAGTGCAGTTATTTATTTTTTTTTTGTATGGCAGCCATCAAAGTAAAGGTTACTTGACTGAAATGTATAAATTAAAAAGTTCACATTTCTGGCCTGTATACTTAGATAGTTAATTCATATTCATATTATATTTTCTATTGAAAGAGCATTACCTGCAGAGTTTTAAGCTAAGGGTAGTATGGGCTTGGGAATGAAAGTTGTAGATTTGCGTGCACAGTCCGCATGCCAAAAAAGCTACCGCACAAAAATTTTAATCATTTTGCAGGAAAAGAGCTGTTCAAGATGTTCCACTCATCATGTACTGCTCTATCTTCTATTTATTATCTGTTTCTCATCTATACTTTTTGATCTCTATTTACATAATAAAAGAGTATAATAGTTTACAATATTTCTAAAGGCCAAACTATAAATAACTTTCCTAAAATTACATATGATCCACTTCTTAAATAAAAGATGTCTTTTAGTGTATATTTATGACTGATTGTAGGCCTAGGCCTAGCATTTATATAAGTAATGAATAATGAAAAAATGCCTCATGTTTTTAATATTTTTTGGACGCAAATCTACAACTTTCATTCCTGTGGTCTAATTCTTTTTATGTGCTTATTATTTCGACTGCTAGTGGTACATTTAATTAATTGATAAATTGTTTTCACAGTGAACCTAACATCGCTATCGTTATACTTTCCGTGCCCACCGTAAAAACTGTCATCGTAAAAATGTGGAACAAAGCATTCGAAAAGGCTCAAATCAAAGACTAATGGATTAACACATAATTCAGTAATTAGCACTTCTATGACTGTTAGCAAGGTTTAAAATTAACTCTGCCCTCCTCCAAGTTGGACCATACCAATTCGGTCCCCTTTACCAACTCGTCACACATAAACTTCAAAAATATTATTGTTATTCTTATGATTGTCATTCTATTAATTAATATTTTATGTCACTATAAATATGAGATGCCATTACAGTAACATCTCCAAATTACAAACCTCCCAATTACGAACTCTCAATTTTACAAACACAATTTGTGACGACGACGTCATTACGAATGATCGTTTTTAACTACAAAAACACTTAATATTTTATTTAAGTCTTCAAAAATAATAAATGTTATATCAGCTAAAAAATAAAACATTTGAACCAATAACGTAACATAAAACTTGAGTTTAAAGCAAGAAATATTGATCATTTTCAGCAGAGATACAGTACATTTGAGCTGTGCATGCTTGTTCAGGCATACTGTACATTAAGTCTCACTTTTTGTTCAATAGGGGCGCTATTCGCGTGGATTCGCGATTTTTATGAAAAGAATAGTAACACTCGTTTTGGCCATTATTTGATCAAGTTTTTATTCGGAAATCACTTCAAATGAATAATTCATAGTGAGCACAGGTAATTTTGGCTTCCGTAAAGGATTGCTTTGTTGCAGGAAACAGTAAAATTGAAGTAATTTTTTCGTGACAAAATTTTGCTCCCATTGCAAAGCTTATGCCTACCTAGCCCTGTACTTGGTGCCATAGGCCTAGGCCTACCCCCACCACACTGAGGTGCTATGAAAATTTGAACTCTAAATTACATATTTTCTCAATTACAAACTCTGTTTGGACGGAGGGGTACGTAATTCGGAGATACTGTATTTGTTTTTAGACTACCAGTGAAGATTGCATTCCACCACTTGCAGAAGTGCACAGCGATACCTGCTTATTGCTGTTGCTGTTATTATTATTATTATTCTAGCCGTACCACAGTATACCCTAATGATTGAGATGCTGCAAAAATTCCCTGCATCACAAAATTTATCAGTGACGTTTCCAGAGTGTCGAACTTAACTGACCAATAAGAAGAGGGTCAGGAGTGTGCGTCACTCACAAGCACAAGTGTTGCCCCACAAACGCTTGTGTCTGCGTATGTTTTTACACTGCCGTCTTATGGGACATTAGAAACGTTAGGGAGCTTTTGATTGCACAGTGACGGTAGAACGTAACGTCACTAAAAGTAATATGTGCATGCGAGAACGTTAAGTTCTCGTCACATGGATTCTAGGAAGCATTTTGGCAAAATCTGTAAGGAATGTACAGTAGTCACGCATGAGTGATTCCGTTATAGCGTCGCCTTTGTCGAACAAATTGAAAGCTCACTAATATTTAAGGGGCGGGGCTTATAGATAAGGTCTTATGGACGTTATTCAGACGGAGGGGGTAGATATTTGAGAGATCAAGAATTGTAATTGTTTTCTGGGAAGTGAATACTGGTGATTGATTTATTATTTTGAATGAATGATTGTATACATCTTGTTGACCTTTCATTGAACTATGTTGGTTGAAGGATTAATAAAATTGCATCCATATTCTGTATTTTTCAGTATTTGGTTTCGAGAATCAAGCGAGAGCCATTTGTAAGTATAATCAACTTGTTCTTTCGTAAGCACAATTCATGACCTTAAATATAATTTATCTCTATCAAATAATTATCTTTGGAGCTTGCATCCTCGTCAAACAGTGTACCGTGTATGCATGGTTAATAGGAATCATAATTTCAAGACACTTTTGGTGGTAGTAATCAATGTGAAAAGTGGAGAGGGAGTGGTGGAAGCGTTTTTTCTAGTTTTTAAAAGAACAGCAACATTATGAACTCCTAAATATGAACAATATTTATCAGCTACTGGAAGATGTTCAGAGGCACTCAAACTACAAGGGTTTATTTTCAATTTCCTTTTGCAAAGGTCATCTGATTAAGATGCCGTGATAGCCACTGACCATTTCACGTGAAAAACTCTCGCTTTCTCTGTCTAATTATCATGGCAATGTCGTCATTGTCATCTTAGACCATATTACAGTAGCCTATAAAGGGCCCCTTTACTACAACACTAAAGTAAAATCAATAACAAATTTAAAGAGTAAGCTTGTTTGACTTAACTGGTGAAATTTGCCATATGTTATTTTCTGATTATCAATGCTGCTATTATGCAAAATATAAATTTTTATTCACATTATTACTGTTGATTTTCTTTTTCTTTTTATTTTTTTGTGGTTGGTTTCACTATGCGCAGCAAAATAAAAATATTTTAAGGAAGTTTATGTAACCAGTTCTCCCAGAAGGGATTCCTTCCAACTTGGAACCCCTGGATACCACTTTAATACAATACTTTTGATTAACTAAAAGATTGTAATGTTCTATTAGAACCTCTGTAAAATGACTGAATTCTTTGCTATTAAAACATTTGTGGGAAACAATAATTTCTTAGTTTTTATTTCCTTGTTACAAAGTAGGAGAGGGCAAAGCCAAAGGGGAACAATGTTTTTGTATTGTAGTGTACAGGTAGTCGCACATCAATCAACATGACAATAACATTTAATTAAAAAAAAAAAAACTAACATTTAATTAAACAAAAAAGAACTACTACAGTAGGTTAATTTTGTTAAGTGCTCACAAGATTGTGTGTTTTATGATTTTTTTCCCCTTTTTAAAATTATAATCAGATAAAAAAGAACTACATTAAAGTAGGCGAAAAGGAAAAAAACAGAACTACTACTTTAAAATATAGGGAAAATGCTAAGGTATATACAGTAATTAACTGTATAGCCTATATTATAATGCTAAAGAATAATAATATAAATATGATCAGAAAAAAAATTCAGTAACACCTCTCAATTACGTAACTCTCCGTCCGAACAAAGTTCGTAAATGAGAAAATTTGTAATTTAGAGAGTTAGAATTTTCGTAGCATCTCACTGTGGTGAGAGTAGGCCTATGCTACAAAGTATAGGGCTAGGCGGGCTTAAGCTTTGCAATGGGAGCAAAATTTCATCATGAAAATTTACTTGGATTTTACTGTTTTCTGCAAAAAATAATACTTTACAGAAGCCAAAATTACATGTGCTCACTGTGAAATATTCATTTGAAGTGATTTCGAATGAAAACATGACCAAATAATGAACAAAACTATAGATTATTCTTTTCATAAAGATCACAAATCCATGCGAATAGCGCTCCATGAACAAAAAGTGAGATTTACTGTACAGCAAAGATTTTTCACAATTTCTGCATGCAACGGAGTGTAGGGCGTCCTCCCGCAAATTACAATTGCTTTTGAACGTTGATATCTACGACGTGTAACAACTAGGAAGCCCTCTCTCAATTACAATTACTTTTATGCTTCTTTTACTGAATTGTGGAGAACATTAGCTACAAGTAATTATAAGATACAGTACTTGCGTAGTACAATATGCCTGAGCAAGCATGCACAGCTTAAATGTAATAAATCACTGCTGAAAACAATTGATATTTCTTGCTTACAACTGAAGTTTTATGTCACTTTATTGGTTTTAATTGTTATCATTATTAGCTGATGTAATATTTTATATTATTTTTGAAGACTTTTAAATACATTTGTTTTTGTAGTTAAAAACGATCATCCATGATGACATCATCGCCGCAAATTGAATTTGTAAAATCGAGAGTTCGTAAAAGGGAAGTTCGTAATTGGAAGATGTTACTGTAGTAGGCGAAATGATAAAACAAGAGATAAAATAATGAAAATAATTGGTATTTGAAATTCAGATCAGATTTCTGGGGGGAAGGGGGAGGGGGATTTGTCCAAAAGCAGGAATTACTCAAGGACAAGATTCGTTAAACATTAAATGGAACCAACTGGAAAAATTGAAATGAGAAAATATTATGTATTCTAGTTTTTTTAATAGTTAGTGTACAATATGTTACAAAGGAGTCATGGAAATACTTGCTTCCACAGATGGCAGATTTCAGTGTTTCTTCTACCAGATGGTACACGATAGCCATTAATGATGGTAGTGATTATTTAGTAGAGTGTTGTTTATTATGCATTTTCAGTTTCAAGAGGAGTACAAAAGTTTTTAATTTAAAATTTAATACTATGCAAACTTTTAGTAAATATTTAAAAAAAATATTTATGATTGTGGATTGCAGTTGGTGGCAGTGGATTGGTTGTAGTTCATTTCTTGTTTTATTCAAACAATATCATCAAATTTGACATGGCAGCATTACACTGAATTGCATCAATTGCACAGTAAAAATATGGTAATAATAAGTAAAATCTTAGAAACAAGAGAAAATTTGAAAACCAATTACAAACCTACAATCAATAAAAAGGTACAATCGTTACTGTAAACATTGACATTCTTAAAAATTATGCATGCTTTTGGGCAAGGCATATTTTACTCATTGTCTCGATCCAGGAGTTTAGTTGGGCTGGGTAACTAGTAGGACCTCCATGGTATGATCCAATACCAAGCGCTGATTCTCTACTATGGAAAGGTGCTTCTGAGGGAATTGAGGATGGTTTCCAGGTGTTTGATCTAGTGACTAGAGATGGTATGGTAATGCACAGTGCTTAGAAGTACTTTATTGCAGTATCCTGTAATACTCTATGGCATTTTCTATTTTTGTACTTAAATTTAATATTCTTTAGATAATCAATGATTTTGACCAGAAAAGCAAATTCTCTTCCTATCCATGTAGAATGCTGAGCTGCGAAAGCAACTGAATGAACAACAGTTGAAAATACAAGCTTTGAGTGACAAACAGGTGAGTTTTTTCTTTTGATTAACATTAATATTAGGCTAACCACAATATTTTGTCATATATCATGTTATGCAATTATGCGATTGATAGTGACAAAATGTATATATTATCCTCGGTTGGCCTTTCTACAGCCGTGGTAAATACATAGAGAATGTGTTAGAAAACTATGGTAGGATTTTAAAGACACTTTAATTGCGTGCAATACCAGTCAAGAACAATGGTGCCAGCGGGGAGACGGGGAAAGCTTAAGTCTCCCACAGGACAGGTCAAGCCCCCCCCCCCCCACTGGACAGAGCTCGTCTGGCAGTCAGACCATAAAAAATATATAAACAGGCCCGCACCAAGCCAATACGTGTCAGTCTGAGATTTCCATTTCCGGCCATCCAGAGGTTGCTATTCTTGAAAAAATTCTTATTTGGAAGGGGAACTCCCTCTTGCCCAACTCGGGCATACAATCTCGAGTCCCCTGTCGCACAGCTTAGGCCCTCCAGAAAATATATCCTAGAGCCGCCACTGCCCAAGAGGCATGATTCATAATAATGGAATCAAATTCGTTTTGTAGAACAGGTTTGTAAAAGTTTAAGGTGCCAAGCATGATTAGCTCCAGCTGTACCTTGGTTACCGTTTTGTGTTGGATTGATACAATTAAGAATATGATGATAATGCTCATTGTCGAAATTTTGAGTTTTTAAATCTGAAAATTTATAAAATATTTTTTAAGATTTATTTTATGTATTCAAATTTCTTGTCCTTTTTATTCCTGAAACCATTTCTGAAATAGAAACTAGTTAAAATGAATATTTTTCATATGGTGTTTAATTCATTATTAAAAATCTAGAGTTCCTACCTATGAAGTATTGAGATAATGGTGATCATCAAATAAACTTTAAAATAGGGGACATATTACAATAAGGACACCTGACACCCCATCTAGAATTTCACAGGTCTAATCTACCTGATCGTAATTTATGATGAGAAGGAGAATTAATTACTACATATACTTAGAGCTTTGTCCACACTATTGCATTTTTGTGGCCAGTTTGTTTGATTTTTGTCCTTATATGCAAGGTTGGCGCCAGCAGGGGGGGGGTGCCAGGGGCCTCCCCGTTGGGGAGCCCCTTGCCCCCGTTGGGCAAATCCTGCCGCCACCCCTGCTTATATGGGCATGATAAAGTCAAATATGGGCAAATCAAAGTATTTGTCGTATCTAAACTTGACTCGGTAGACAGAGTTTAATATAATTATTAGAAATTCTGTTGATTGCTGATACTGTATGTCTGATTTCTGTTTCCTTTGTACAGGTGTAGGGAAATTACTTTCATTATTCATAAGAATTTTTGGTGATCCATTGATTATATTTAGAAATTTAAGGCCGACTTCCATTGGAAAAACGGCATGTGGCTGCATTAGAAAAAAATGGATGTACTGTGTATTCTTTAAACACAGAAAGTGTACTTTACAGTATCATAAATTGAATAAAACATGTGTTTTTGGTTTTTTTTTTTGTGGGGAAAATATATGGTAGAGTATGTACGGTCTCATAAGATACGACATGAATTTATGTGAATACTATTCAAGATGGATCTATTTAGTAGCTTTTACTAAACACAGTATTTCAATTTAAAATGTAAGCTGTCTTTTAAGTGGTAGTCCAGTTTGATAGAAAGATCAATTATGGGAATATGTGAATACAAAGTGTCTAAACAAGAGAAAGTGCAGATGAGATGAAGAGTGAAATTAATGCACACTAAAATTTGTCTACAACTGTTTGAAATAGACAGATTAATAAGATAGCATTAGTAAAATAATATGAAGTCTAATTCAAATCTAATGTACAGTATTCCTAATGAATACTGTATAACAAATTATACCTCATAATATTTATCATCATTTTTTCATTTGATTTTTCTTTTTCTTTTAACATGTTGTCTGTAAGATTTATATGGGGAATTATGCTCTCATTGCAAAGGCATAGCATTAAAGTATAAGATCAGAGATCAAGGTAACGATGTACTGTATTTACCATTATTTTATTACCCAAGTTAAAAAGACAGTAATGTTGTAGAGTTCAGAATTTGCAACAGATTTAAGATGGTGATTCTAACTATTAAGCCACAAACGAGTGGACCTTAATGAGATACTGCCATTCCATGTTGTTTCAATATTAACTATTCTTTGTTCGATTGGGTGTGAAGTCCATGACTTGATTATCCCACTGCGTCTCAACCGGCATTATTCATCACATGATTTAAAATGAAAAGCAACAGATGAATAAACCAGTTCAAGAATGTAATCATATAAAGCAAGAATTATCTGGTACACTTTACAATGCATTTGCTCCAAGAAGGTGGAACCATAAAAACTTCACAAAATGGCTGCTTCACTGAACAGAGCTTAGTAGAAAAAATTGTTTTTGATATTCAACACACAATTGAAGAATATAGATTTGCTGCTGATTTTTCTTCGGCACATAATTTCATACCAGATTTACAATGCTACCCACAATACAAATTGCTTAAAGTGTTGGTAGTACCATCATCATGTGTGCTAATGTACATAAACACCGCAGTAGTGTTATATGCAACCATGGTATTAAACTAGAGTAACAAGTTAAGAGAAGTGACCTGAAGACTTTTTTCATAAGCTTTCTTAACATTTATGTATCAGTGTTCCTGTTGATATCCCTTGTCAGCTAACTTCAGGGAGACTATAACATAGTTGTAAAATATGCAAAGCAAAATAAATAATTTTTCCTTTAAATTATAATTTTGCAGGAGAATGTTTAGTAACATTATTGCTTGCCCACAGGATACCGTGCTGAACTTCGACACAGTATCTCTACTTCTTCATGTGGTACAGTAGATAGATATTGAAATAAAATTAAATCAAGTTTTATGTCAAATTCCCATACAGCGATGACAGCAGCAGAAAGGGCAAAAAGTTCTAGCACCCCAGTTGTACATGGCTAGTGAGACTAAAAACAGGGGGGAAATGTTATAAAAATTCTTTGGGCAAAAATCATCCCACAATTGCTTAAACTGGCCAAGATGGAGTCTTTGCCTTTGATTCCAGTGACTGTCCATAGTGGAATGCTGTTTTGTGGTGGAAGCAAGCAAATTCAATGTTTTTGATATTGTGGCTATGCATGTTTCCAGGCAATGAGAAGCCTAGATTTTCAAGGATTAAGGGCCTTGGATACTATTGTACACTGAAATGTTTTTATAACTTCTGTGTATTTCTGATGTAAACTTGACATTTATATGATCCTTCCATTTTGCTAAAAGCTAACTGAATAGTAGTGATGAAATTAATATTTAAGTCACAGAAAGAGAAACGGAAGGATGATATTAATTACTTAGTAACCAGATATATTTCCAGAGGTTTTTGTTAATCTTCACAAAGATAGCTGGCACCACATTCATCATATTTGTAAAGTAGGCCTTGGGTAGGCCTCAGAAGACATTCATACAGTGATAATATATGTAGTGTTTCTTATTTCTAGGTTTTCAGGTTGCTTTGACTTGTAAGAAAAGTTAAAAGGGTGGTACAGTATCCCCCTCCCCCCCCCCCCCCCCCCCCCCCCAAAAAAAAGAGGGATGTTTTTTATGCCATAATTTTGGTAGTTTACTTTTGTTTTTGTGGAAGTGGTGTGGGAATTTATATTGTAAAGGTTCGCATCAGCAAGCATCCCATACTTTGGAATAAAGTCATTTCTGGGAGACTGTATGGTGATACCCATGGACACTGACTTCCATGAGGAAAATGATAATAAAGGGGTATTTACAGTAGTAAAAATATGAATTTATTTATGGGAGATGGCTTATTTTTTTCTTGATTGGTTGTGGGAGTGCTGGAGGCCATCCAGATTCATGGGGATCCCTGTGACTTAGGGAGACTTGAGATCCCTCCATCAGTTAAATCAAAATCACATAATCAAAAACTGGTAATTCCCTCTTAATATATTCAAGAAAAATATTGGTACAAAAATTAATAGTGCCAGAGGCCATCTAGATTCACAGGGGAATCCCTGTGACTTAGGGAGACTTGAGATCCCTCCATCAGTTGAATCAAAATCACATATTCAAGAAAAATATTAATACAAAAATTAATTTTCAAAAAGTAACAGCTTAATAATAATATAACAGTTTGATAATAATTAATATGATATAAAATATAACAAATTATTGTATGTATATTGGAAAAGTGTAGTTTGATGTGAACTATAATACTTTTAATCTATTACTCACTCGGTTGCGTCGGGCAACAAGGAAAATAATCTGCGAAGGAGAGTAAACTATCTAATTATGACTTGCTCTCCCCTTGCACTTATGGAATGGCTTTGTGGCGATGTCATAATTGTGAACCCGCTGAAGCGTGATAAGAACAACACTACCCAAAAGTATATCAAACCTCGCTGTATAAGGACAAAGGAGAGCATCATTAGTATTGATTATAATTTGAATTTTGGGTTACAAGGCTTTTTACTCACTTAGTTGTTTCCTAGTCTGCTACTGCCAATTATTTTTTAATTTTTGAAGTATCTGTATATTTACATTATAAAACACTTATAAATAAATTAGAAAATTATTTTTTATAGCATTTTCATGTTATAAGAGACTGAATTAGTCACCAAACCAAAGCCGTTATAGTGGGTTTAACACCAAAACAAACAGCTAGGTGGCAGTTTTTTCACACAATAATAAGCCTCTGCTCGAGTATATGTTAACATTATTTAAACTTCTCAAACATTTGTACATTTTATCGTAAAATAACAATTTTTGAAAAAAAAAATATTTTCAATTATTTTTTTAATTAAATAGTTAATAGATATTGTTTGTATTATCTCAATCATGTTTTACTGTTTTGGAATCAATGTACCAGCAAACAACCCAAGGGTGATATTTAGCTTTAGCAAAACGAAAAAAAAAAACAAAAAAAAAAAACCTCGGCCCTCCCTCCTCACTTTTCCAGCCTAGATAGGGTGATAAACTAATAATATTTTTTATATGGTCTAATATCCACTTCTACAGTATTATATTAATTTTTGGGTCTGAACTTTATTATAAATTCATAAATAGTTTCTGAATTTAATCTGTATTTTAAGCAGATTTGATTTTCCTGTTGTATGTGTATAATACAATCGCTTTGTAACCGCAAGGAAAAGGGCTCTATATTATTCATAGTTGATCAAATAGTTTCATCTGGTTTTGTATCAATAAATTGCTTTATTTATTAAAAAATATATTAGACATTATTATTATTAAATAGATTATAAAATTTATAATCATGTTTTCAATTAGTTTGTGTATTAATCCTTTAAAAAAATTAATATTTATATTGCTTCCTTATTCTTTAGTTGGGATTGCATTGTCATTTCCTAACAGTTTGGCAATTCTTTTCCTAATGTTTTTTTTCCCTTTATTAAGATTCAGTTTCAATACTGGGTACCCACCACTTACCAATAAATAGTAAAATGCAATTTTATTATGTTGAAAATGTATATAAAACCAATTAATGTAATGCTTACAGATATGTTATAATTATGGATTTGTAATTATTTTCTAATTGATTTTGCTTTAGTTAAGCATCGTGTTTGTCTAACTAACTTTGAAAGTTCACATTCACCTTCATTCGATACCAATATGCAATATAAAAGTAATCATTCCAGTACGCTTCATTTATACTAGCTTGTAGATTAATTATCATTAATTTATTCTTTTGAATATTTTCATTCAGAAAAACCAAGGGACCATGACCATTCTGTTTGCAATGATACAAATACTATTATTTGTTTGAATACCACATCACCCATTTTACCACACTTGGACTATGCACTTTTGACTTGATCCCTTAAAGTTTGTTTTCTTATATCCTGTAGCAATTATGCATTTCTGATGAGATCCCTCAGTTGGAAGATGCTGCGATGGAGTTATGGGTACTGTAATTGGGAGTTTATAATAATTACTAATAGTTGATCTATTGATATTAGTTGTAAGGTGTCTATTTTTGCTGATGAATTTAAAGTTGTTTTTAATTTATGTGTCTTTTGCAGAAATGGGTCGTGCAGGACCTGCGAAATGAGCTTGTGAAACACGAGGAAGCTTCAGTTGTAAGTAATCCGGGCAAAATAAATGAATAAAATTATGAAGATTGAATATATAATCAAAAATAATACTAATAGTAATTGAGTTATATATCACAAGAATACTATAATGTTGTAGTACCAGATAGAAATAATGAAAATTAATGTGATTTATTGTGTGCTGCATGTACTGTACATACCCAAATAGGTACACAAGGCTCAGTATAATTATGATAATTGTGGAAATCGAAGAAAGGGGTAGATAAATTTGTTAGTGTCTGTGTAGTGTTTGGTTGAACTAGGAAACTTAAGGTCACGTGTTGAGCAAACTGTTAAGGTAGAAAAACAACAAAAATACATATACATCAAAGTTTAATCAAATTAAGTGAATTCTCAATGGTTCATGACACAACGGTAGTAGAGCCGAGGGCTTGTTCTGAGGTGGAATCTACCGGAACCCAGCATACTTCTATCAAGAGTGCCTGGGTGTGACAGCGACGTTTCAACAGCAGCGGGTAGAGCCCTTTTCTGGACACCTGTACCGATTGTGCACATGCATTTCAGAAATCTTTTTAGTTTAAATAGTCAAAATTATTTACTACAGTACTTGTTGTTATTTGTTGTAAAGCGCTTTGAGACTTTTTCCTGGGAGTGCACTATAAAAGAATAGAGTAGTTGTTGTTGTAATTAAAACCCCCTCAGTGATATAATTACAATATTGATTTGCTCATTTTCAAAGAACGGATATGGTATCAACTTTAAATCAAAAGATGTTCCCAGTAATTTATACCAAGTTTAGTCAATGCAGAATTTGATTACTGGCTGATTTAATTTGTCTATACAAATAATATAACAAATTGTTTATATTGATTAATTGAAAAATATTATAAAATTAATAGGAATGCTAATATTCAATTTTTATTAGTTTTACCTTCATACAGTGATCAAAGATAAAGAAAATAACATACACATTTTATATTACATTGTACAATTGAACTTGCCTAAGTCAAATAAAAAATGACATTGAAAAATTGTTTGAATTAGATAAAATGCGACTTCATATCATTAATTAATGGAAAACACAATAATTATTCGAGTTAAGCAATGCAAACTTAGGCGAGTTTAACTGTAGTCCCTCACAATACAGTATTCGCATTTTTCATCAAATTTAAAAGAACATCCAATGATCCATGTTTAATAGTTAATACTTTTCGTTTCACAGAAAATGGGAGCTCCTACTGTACATCCTTCTAGGCCACTAACATCTAGGAGTAATAACCAGCAACAGACTGTACAGGTGCCAAAACTAACAGGTAAGCTACAATTGCAACCCGTCGGTCATCTCGGATTTCCAAAACTTAAAGGAATTTCTCAATGGGTGTCATAATTGTGGCCAACAATTTCATACGTTTATTAAACTTTACTGATAATTTAAAAAATGCATTTAGCTGTTCATATTTTTGTTATACCTTTAATGGGAAATTCTTAAAGGGCACTTATATACCAGAAATGTATCAGTTGTGATGTCGAGTTCAGTGGCTAAAAGGTAAGGCAGGAGCACCGCTAACTACAGCCTTAAAAAAGGCGCTGGTTTCAGCCACTTCAGGAGGTCCAGTGTATCCATCTGGCTCGTGTGCACTTTAAAGAACCCATTACATCTTTCGGAGGAATAGAGGGTTTCAGCACAATGACTCTGTGAGTTGTGGGTTATTTTCCTACCTTTACCTCGTCAGGCAAGCTATAATTTAATAATAATAAATAATAATTTATTCACTGATATTGTGCAAATTCCATTAAAGATGTTGAAATGCGCATTACAATAAAATAGACAAGAATGCAAGTTTACAATTTAAAAGAGGAAGTAAAAATTATGGGAAGCTAAAATTCAACAACATACTAAAAGTCAATCAAATTGCATCACAATAAAAGTTAAATAATAAATTTCAAATTGGCAAGGAACATCACACGTAAATT
Organism: Anneissia japonica; assembly: GCF_011630105.1. Taxonomy (NCBI): domain Eukaryota; kingdom Metazoa; phylum Echinodermata; class Crinoidea; order Comatulida; family Comatulidae; genus Anneissia; species Anneissia japonica. Next base: position 203,801 of record NW_022714175.1, read on the forward strand.
TCACGGTAATCAGATCTCCAACAAGGTGTTAAAAATATCAATTAAAAGAAATAATAAAAAGATGAATTTTGCTTGCTTTCCTGATTTCCATCAGTAGAGCATTCCATAGTTTAGGGGCTGGATGTTCAAAGCATGGTCACCTAAAGTGACTTTAGTGCAACAACTAGGTTAGCTCAAGATTGTGTTGTCCTTACAACAGCAACATTTCCAAGAGTTTTGCATTCAGGAAACAAAATTGCTTTTTTTTTTTTTGGTTTTTTATTGAGACTGAAATATAAACATATGTTTCATAAATATCAATAAGTAGGAATTTATGATACCACATGCCATTATAGTGTAGTCTCCATTCTACTTTTATGGTCCTGAAATTGCTGTAAGGTCACCTAAGTTTCAGTTCTGGGCATGTGCAGGTTAGCCCTGGGTGGGTCTAGACCAGACCTTGGTGAATTCAAATGTTCTAATGTTATTTACACTTTGCTAATTCTGATTTTATTTTTTTTTTTTTATTTTTTTTTTTTTTAGTTTTTGTGCAAACATAGAGCTATTGTATTTGGGATTTGGTTTGACAGTTCGCCCACTTCGGGTTCTTGTTGGCTGAATCTGTGTTGGTTTTTGTGGTAGTTCTTCACGAGCTTGAGTTTGCATTTGTGGTTTTGGGTTGTGTATCGGCTCTGTGTCCTGGAATTGTAATGGTATATAAAGAGCTTTTTGTATAGGCTTGTTTTCTGTTACAGGAAGCAGATATTTTCTGTTTCTTCTTATTTGCGTTTCACCGGTATCGACCATATATGATCTTGGCTGTTCCAGAATCTTGCTGATCGTTCCCAGGCGATCATGTCCTTTCTGTGTTCTTATTCGAACTGTCTGGTTTTGTTGTAGCGGTGGGAGCGCGCTTGCCTGTGCTTTTTTGTCATAGTAGCGCTTTGTGCAAATTCCATTAAAGATGTTGAAATGTGCAGTGCATTACAATAAAATAGACAAGAATACAAATTTACAATTTAAAAGAGGAAGTAAAAATTATGGGAAGCTAAAATTCAACAACATACTAAAAGTCAATCAAATTGCATCACAATAAAAGTTAAATAATAAAATTCAAATTGGCAAGGAACATCACACGTAAATTTCACGGTAATCAGATCTCCAACAAGGTGTTAAAAATATCAATTAAAAGAAATAATAAAAAGATGAATTTTTCTTGCTTTCCTGATTTCCATTAGTAGAGCATTCCATACAGTAGTTTAGGGGCTGGATGTTCAAAGCATGGTCACCTAAAGTGACTTTAGTGCAACAACTAGGTTAGCTCAAGATTGTGTTGTCCTTACAACAGCAACATTTCCAAGAGTTTTGCATTCAGGAAACAAAATTGCTTTTTTTTTTTTTGGTTTTTTATTGAGACTGAAATATAAACATATGTTTCATAAATATCAATAAGTAGGAATTTATGATACCACATGCCATTATAGTGTAGTCTCCATTCTACTTATGGTTCTGAAATTGCTGTAAGGTCACCTAAGTTTCAGTTCTGGGCATGTGCAGGTTAGCCCTGGATGGGTCTAGACCAGACCTTGGTGAATTCAAATGTTCTAATGTTATTTACACTTTGCTAATTCTGATTTAGTTGTACATTTAAAGTTTGTAAAATATTAGTGTTCAGAAGTTGTCCAGATTACTATCCCTAAACAAGTTTCTGAGAAAGCTGAAATTGAAAACTGTTAATAGTTTTTAGAATGTTTAACATCATCAAGTGGTTGTAATTTTAAATGCACCCTTAGATATTATGCACTACAGTGCACCTTCCTATTCAAGAACCCTCTAATTCAAAGACCACTTTTTCAAAGAACGAATTACAATCTTCCATATTTTAACGCAAAGTAAACCCTCAATTTGGTGCCCGAACCCCACGACCACCTCAGTTTTTCAGGTCATAAGGTGGTCTTGAATTTTAAGCTAAACAGATTTTGCCCTTGCTTATGTCACTTTCGACTATAGATTATCTACGCCTCTACAATAATTGGCGCATGTGTAGTAGAACAGAGATAATTTAATACACCAAATGCAAGGTAGAATACAATTTTCTTTTTATATATTTATAAAATACTAACTACAATTATTTTTTCTCTACATCTTTAGGCTCATTTAAACTGGTGTCACCTTCGCCTAGTAGTGGTCAACGTTCAAGCCATCATACGTCCAGCAGTCACCATACATCTCACTATTCAAACCCGTCCAGAATGTCCATCATGACGAACAGCCCCATTAAGGTACCTACGTTCACAACAGTCAGGCTGTCGTCTGGTAGTAATAAGAGGGCATCAAGTCCAACAGTTATTCAGGTGAGTTGCAACGTCGATTTTGTCTTATCACTCGTGGTACCATGTTTCTATACCACCTAAAGTATAGTTTACTACAACAAAGAATATAAAAAGTGAAGAGGCCAAAGACTATTTCGAAAATGTAGTATGTGCATTTATACTGGATGGAATTCGCCATACACACACTGTGCTCTGGTTGTCTAATAGCATTGTGCCTACGTAAGATGTTAACAGCATCCATATCTAAAAATGTATCCCTATTATAACTGTCGCCCTTTATGAAGGAATTGTATCATGGAAAACAAACCGTGCTAGGTACTACTGGGTAATTAAAAAGAATCAGAAAGAAGCGAGCATCCTCTCGTAGCTGCGTATAAGGGCCTATTGTTTGCTTACTCTCAAAACAAGCATACTATGCCCTTTATCTTGTCTATACTTGAAGTGGTTTGGCAAAGTAGAAATGATTTGGTTTCCCAACTTCATGGTCACTGTTTCAATCCTTCGCTGTGCATTGCACTTGTGTCCTTGAGCAAGGTACTTAGCTACATTGCTTCAATCCACCCAGCTGTATCAATGTGAGTAACCTGCGGTGGACTAGCATCCCACCAAGGGGGAGCATCACACTCGTCTGCTTCACGTTACAGAAACTTGGGGTAAGCTCCAGCCCCTATGGGCCCAGCAAGGATTTACTTGCTTGTTAGTTAAAGCTAGTGATCACCACTGTAGTAGGTGTTATTTATGTTCGTGGTTCTATTCTATTAAGCTCTCAATGAAATTACAGGTTCTACCCATATACCAAGTGTGAAGAGATGTTTAACCTGGTGGTCTTGTGTTTAACAGTGGTTCATGTTATATAAGAATTAAAATAAAGTTGAATTAAAATATTCAAGTAAAGGACATAACAGCTAGTGTGACTGAATTTTGGAGATGTGGTAGGTATTTAAAAAGGTCGACAAGAATCCACTCGGGCTGCGTTCAACAATCAGCGGACAATGTTGCATCTCAAGCAATCACACAGAGCGGAAGTGTATTTGTTGGGCCAACAAATTTGCATACAGCCAGCTATGAAACCAAAAGGTTTTTTAATTTTGCGAATGAACTTAATTCTAGAATGCTTATGTGGTTGTGGTGGTTGAGCAGTATGGGTTATAACAGACTTTTACAGGTTATAGCAGACCTTTTTGGAAAGATGATTAAGCACTGTACAACATATTCCATGTGCAAATTCAACAACACTACTCTATGTTTAAAAAGGACAGAGAAGTATCAGCTGATGTACCTCACACATTGCCACCAAGGGTAGTGCTGAACTTACAGATGCATGGGTCCCCAGGGACTAAAACCTAATTTAATTGTTAATGAAATACCAACCAAGGAATTACTTTACCTAAAAGTAAAAATTATCAAAAAACCCTCTACGTATAAACAGGCATACATTGTTTTACCAATCTGACAAGAGCCTGTTGGTTATGGATTTCAGATGACTAGAGATGATTATTAGATGAGAGTGTATTGATCAACAGAATAAAAATATGTTATGTGTACATTACAAAAATATCAAGAAAACAATTACAACATTAAAAAACTAAATTGTATTATTAAAGACATACTCATAATATGCTAAAACATACCATCACAGTTTTATTTTTTGATTGTTAGTTTGCTCATTCTAAAAATTGTTGAATTATTCAATTATCCATATTGGTAATGTGATCACAGGATGCACAACATTCCTTAAAATGATGATTAGGAAATTCCACTGTAGAGGTTGCCCTCCTTAATTATCACATTACTCTGTCGATAAATGTTTGGTAATGTTTTTTGAATTGATATCACTGTTCTCCCGATGCCAGTTTAGATGTCATCAATTTATACCGGTAATAATAAATAGCCAACCAGTAAAAATTATGTGTTAGTTAAAGAAACAACTTTACTAAGCCTTGCATTGGAGAACACTGGATATGAAGATGAATATTAATGATTGTGGATTATATTTTGTTCATTATATGTACATAAAAAATTCAGTATACATAATACATCCAGTGTAGCTCAGTGGTTAAGATGCTTGCCTTCTAATGCCAGAGTCCTAGGTTCAGGACTTTTCCTCATAACTAAATACAACTCCACTCCCTAAGCCTCAATAAGAGACTTAATTTATAAAGCATCATTCCATCTTATAAGTGACGAGTACTTGTTGGATGTGAAGGTTAAAAAAATTAATTACAAAAACAAAAAAAAACAAGCAAACAGTAACTAATACTGAATGTATATGATTTGGTCAAACTGAAATTTAACCAGTTTTATGACATATACTGTAAAGTTTATGAAAGAACAAAAAAAAAACAAAAAAACAGCAGGCTGTCCAAGAAAAGGATAATGGAGCAGTGGTAGATTTAGCATACTGTACATTTGGATGGGAGTTAAAACAGGAATCTGACAAACTGTTGGGAAACCAGCTCAGTTGCTAGGTCCCATTGGTCAGTGTCCATGCGTCAAAACGTTCTGGCCACACCACTCTCTCTCCTGGTTATGTTTTTAAATATTAAAAAAAAAAGGAAAAAAAAAGAGACAAGCTATTAAATTCAGTCTACTGCTTTACAAATAAGAGTATTAGTGTTAAGTCAAGATCCTGTTTATATTGAGTATGTTTATTTTGGTTGCTATTTGCAACTGTGAATATTAATAATCAGGTCTAAATTTAAATGATGTAGTTGAGTATTGTAATCACACATGTGAATATGAATGTGAATTTGTGAAATATATCAAAATGGAGTACATGATGTGAGCCACCAGGTGTAATTCATACTGTTTAAAAATGAGTCTGTCTGAGGCAACATTTTTGCATTACAATAGTCATTGCTACCTACTCAATTTCTTTGTGGTTTATACAATAACTGTACATTTGTGTGTATATAATTAATTTTATTGTGTGTTAACTAATGATAGTTGCTCTATAACTGACCCAAAATTTCAAGTGCCTCTTAAGACAAAGTAGTTCAGTTTGTATAAAAATCAAAATAATCAATCAAAATTGATAATTATCAATTAATAATTGAATATCATGATGAGCTATAGATTTTAAATATATTATGAAATACTTAATTAAAAATATTCATATTCATGGTGACAGTTTAGATTTCATGTACTTAATTAAATGAATATTCATCATTTAGTGTAAAATTTTCATTGAATATTTAATCATTATGAATATTCATAATATAATATCTACATATGTTGATATCATTTGAACATCAAGACTAGTTTCTCAAGGTTGTACTATATTAATATATCCGTTCGATGTTATGACAAAAAACAGCCAAACAACTGCTGCAGAAATAATGTTGATGCATGATGTTCAACTATTCTCAACTATAACATTTTAAATTAATAGAACACCAGTGATGTTTTTTTTTTTAACATTTTCATGAGAATTATAGTCATCATTATCATCTTCATAAATGTTACAGTCGTCTCCTTCTTGATTGTTGTATTGTCACAATCATCATGATTTACTGTATAATGTACAGAACAATTATATAACATAGTTACTACAGAATGATTTCATGTGTTGCACCAGTAAAGAATATAATAGAAATTGTATAAACTTATAACTAATTAACATGATGTTATAAATGTTGTCACTGGCATATGGCTGGCTATATGTTTGCGGTAATTATGATTTATGACGATGATGATAAAATTGATGATATCAAATGATATAAATCAAAAAATCAAGTCACCATAGAAAAAATTTTATTTTTTAGTCACAAACATTTTAATAGTTATATATAATATTTTTTTAAGCTCAGTCAAAGATGTATTGTCCCTTAAAAATGACAAAAAAAAATCATTAAAAAAAAACAATTTTAAAGTTAATGTGCTCAAATTATTAACTTGAGCATTAAATTCTTGAATTTAATAAAAAAAATGTTTACCCTGGTTTTTAACCTGTATAATTATAACAAAAATAACTAGACTTACTATGTCTGTTTAAACAACAGAACATGTAGGGCTTTTCCCCATTGCTTTAATGAGAAGTGAAGTTAAAAGTGAACAAAAAGAAAAGTCGTTAAAAGGTATAAAGTAAGAAAAAAACAAAAAAAATAAAAACAAAAAACCAAGTTCACTGCGACGTTATTAGTGAGACTTGAACTGTGGCTGCAATGGTAGTAGCGAGGTACATCGTGACTCGTAACCATTGCACGGCATAGAAAATAAATCAGAACAAAAACAATGGCTAAAACACTTACATTTTCTATGTTCAAGTTGTAATTTTTATGTTACATCAAAAAGTTTATTTCAAAGATGATTTTTTTTGGGTTTTTTTCCCCATATACTGGTACAGTGTGACATCATATGCTTAAGAAAGTGACAGAAAATGACAATTAATGATATAGTGTACACAGAGCTTGTATGTGTATTGCAGCATAGTGTGCATGACATGTACATTGATATGAATTGATAAATTATACTGTAGAGGGCACTATTCAGTGTGGTACAACATCATTTATGTACAGTACATGATTCAGTTGTAGTAGTATTTGTATTAATAACTACAGGTAGTTATTAAAATTAACCATATGAAGTTTCATTAAGTTTGAATATCTGTAAAGTATGGTACAGTATGTACAGATTTGAGTAGGTCTTAACAAAAGATCTTAAAAGTATCAATTCTATTTAATTTTTTTTATTGAAATAATTTTAGAATATATTAATCAATTTATTTTACTTGCAAATTATATATTAATTTTGTTTTGCATCATTAAGTCACAATGCATGGACATTAAAAATATACATTGCCTTGTATAAGACTAGTAAAATAGAAACAAGCTAATTAACGTTATTAATTTTGTATAGTTTATATAAATTTCATATTCATATCTATAGAAACAATCCACTTAAAAATATAACATGCTCATGCTAAATTTAGCCAGATTTATTATATTTAGCTGAAAAATTAGTGAACGGTGGGAAATAGGCAAATAACATTGTGAATTAAAGTGATGACGTCGTTGACTTATAATATTAATAGCAGCTATAAGTCCTTAATTAATATTGTTAAGTATTTTTATTTTTTATTAAATGAGAATGTCCTATTTTTGGTTGACATGTGAGTAAAGTGCAATTTTGTATTGTTAATATGTATTTCTGTAAATTTATTTTTTGATAATCTATGATATATGATAATTAGAAGCCTGTGTACTGTGGAGTGCTCTATACATATCAGATAACATTAATGTTGCAATGTCAAGAATTATGATGAGAACAGTTCTATGCTGCGTACAAATGTATTTTTAATGTTAGAAGTTTAGTAGAACAAATTGATATCGTAGATGGAAATATATGCATTTGCACATTGTAACATTAATTTTTATGTGAAGAGCTAACGTGAGTTTGTCAGATATGCAGAGTAATAAAGTATAGTAAGATTTTACTTTAGCATTTACAATGACAGACTAGATATTCCACGCTTGCTTTTAAAGCATGGAAATTGGTGGCAAGCCTCCCTAGTGTAATCGTGACATTATCAACATCATTTGTAATATCGTGTACATCATCCAATATAGAACTGTGTTCTCGGCTTATACTAACACACATATACACACACACACCTAATGACATCAAGTGTGACATTTACACATATCTGCTTAATTATCTGGTTCATTTGGACAAAGAGAAGCGAGCGGAATGTATCGTCGGACAGGTTACTCAGCAGACAAATACCGCTTGGATTCTATTTCTGTAATCCGATAGACGAGGGAGTTCTCTCCGTCTGAGGAGGAAGGAGCAAGTCACCTTGTTGAAGGAGTGCATTACCTTGTTGTGGATGCATGCAACATTGCTATCACCGTTTCTCTAAGTGTATTGGGAATTAAAGCCGTGCACAATCAGTGGAGTTCTACCTGTAATGTCTGAAATTTTACGAAGACTATATGCATGATGAACAGAGTATAGTATGATTGCAACTGGCTAGTCGTCTTGCCTCCAACGAGAATGCTTAGATAATGAAGCTCCTTGCAGTATGTTAGATATTCCGATGTTAGTTGTTAAATATTACCATTGTCTGTAATGTATAGTAGCTTTATGTTATATAACTATAATTTTGTGGCTCTTCACCTGTACTTCCTACTATAATTTCCTACCGTATTTATGTACAATACCTCAAGTAAATTTTACCCACTGTTTTTGACAATTTTTTTTTATCAGTTTTACCAAATCTTATTGCAGTATTACCATGTTTATTAGTCCTGGTGACTGAATATCCAGGGATTGCAATATTTAAGGGATTATTTTTTTGAATAGTATTCATTCATGGGTATAGTTTTATTGGGTATATGTAATGGTCAGATTAGATAAGATAATATTTATTTGTCCAAAAATTGCTTTGGAAATTTAATTTCCATTGTCACAAGAAAATCGATGGGTTGTTCAATAAGATGTTTCAACAAAACTGATAGTACTGATAACCATTTAATTACCAATTATGCTAAAATACTAAAACACAAAGTAACTATTTTCAGTTTGAATTTAAAAAAAAAAACAGAAAAAAATGTGTATTTGGCACATTATTCTATTGCAAAAATTTCAATTAGTTTTCTATTTTCATTTCCCTTATCCAGGATAATTGACCAGGTGCTAATTAATGTGGTAGTGCTGTACATGTTTTTTTGGGATATTGATGTGTCCACTAGATTTTGTGTTTGAGATGTGCAAGTCAAATATTTGAATGCATGATGGGAAGGAAATTCATGAAAATGATTCATGAAATCATTAGTGCTTCTCATGTAACTGAAATTGTATGGATTATTAAGAAATGACAGTTAAGCGAAAGAAGAAGCAGGGTGCCTGCAGGTGTATGTTGTAATGTTAGTAAAAGATGGCCAACTATATGAAAAAATGTATAATGATGTTTCTTGTTCTTTAGTTCAAGAGGTTATCATCACCTATAGATTTTACATCTGTAGAAATCATCATATCATATATCTCACCAATAAGATTGCAAATACAGAAATTATAAACAAAATTATCCTGATATTTTTTATGTTTTATTCTTCATAATTTTTACAGGATCCTTACAAGTCGGTGGCATCTAATCTACATACTGCAAAGAAGATACTGCGACAGCAACAACAGCAACAACAAGCGGCACAAGAAGCTTCAACAAAGAAAGCAGACACTCCAGAGTCCCAGGTAGTATTTTATTATACTATTTGCACAGTATAAACAGTGCATTATATTGTAAACAGATAATTGTATGTTAATTTATGCCACCTTTTATCATGTTATCAATATGACTTCGTTAAGCCAAGACATGATTAAGTATCTAATTTTTTAGTGATTTAAATTAAAAAGATTTTAAAATGCGTGGTTTACAATGAAGGCAAATTAAACATAAATCCTCCTTCATATTAGCACTTTATTATGTGGCCTGATGTTTTGACTTTTTTTAAGGATGCAGTAGATTGTATACAATAATGAATTCTTACTAGTACGCACACATTTTAATATGATTGGAACTTTTCAGAAGATTGATTTTATGGCTGCATTGGACTTGATTACTCCCCTGATGGCCGAAAAACTGCAAAGAAAACGCTCAGAACGAAAAAGACGTACCACAGCAAACCCACAGTTCAGCAATTATGCCAAATATGAGCAAGGGGTTGTTTTAGTAAGTGATTCATCTGTCCTGTTTTCATACATTTTATGAATTATTGTTATGAAATGAAATGAAAACTTGCATTTTTTCTTTAGTTTTGTGGGACCAACTTAGCCACATAGCTTAGGTAGTAGAGAGAAAAATTATGATATACAGCTATTGGGATCAAATGTCAATGAGGATAATACATTTACCATAGTGTTCACTGATAAGTTTGACTACAGTATCAAACAAACTCCAAAGAAATTAATACAAGCCTTTGTGATTCTATATTTTGAACTTTCTTTCTTCCTAAATCATAAATTTATATGCATGAAAGTATTTTTATCATCTTAATTAGCCAGGTACATACTTACAATTTTGTTTGTCTGACATCACAGACTAAGTTTGATCAGACTAATATAGTATATGTTTGTTTCTTTAAATCCATTGTCTTTTCCCATGTTTTTTGGATGTCAAACAATGACCTACTTATCAGTGTCTAATATCTGGCTACATGAAAGAATACTCTCATGATTAAGTTTTTGTATGCTTTTATGTATTTTTTCATTATATATATTTGTTTTTTATTAGCGCCGTAAGTCAGATGGTTTAGTAGAGAATGGCATGCCAACTGACAAAAGAAGACGTGGTGAGTATTTAAGTTGTCAGAGAAGCAAGACTTGTGATTTGTTAACTACCAAAAATATGGCTTGAACAGTGAGAAAATTTAACTTAAAATATGTGAAAGAGAAAAAAAATGATTGAATATATATGAGTCATGCTTGTAGGAATACATACATACAAGAGTTGTATGCTTACTAATCTGGTAGAAAATAACATGCCAGATCATGCCCTATGACCTTCTCACTATTACTATGGTCACTGGATAAAGCTGGTTTTCACTAGGCAAATTTATTTGTGTGAATCGAAACTTTCGGTTTGCTACCTGACCTGTGATTGGTTGTGGTTGAAACAGTTTCAACTACTGATTTTGCTGAAGCGAAAAACTCTGATAGAAATGTGAATGCGCATGCACATGAAACGACACTTCCAATTTGTGCGAATAAATTTGCCTACTGTAAAACCGGCTTCAAACGCCTATTGGCTCCCTTTACCAAGTACCCATTTATGGCGGAAAGGACACCGTAGTAAAGTGTCCTTGCAAAGGGCACAACATAAATTAATGGTAAGAATTTTGACCTATGACTTTGAGGTTGTGAGCCACCTTCGCACCAATCGCTGCCATACATGAATGGATGTTAAAGTCACATGTCTTGCTTAAAGGTACACTCGCATTAAACGTGATTTGTAACCTTAGTGTTGTAATGTTCGTGTGAATGCTCCTTTAATCCAACAGTTCTGAGTTTTTTTATTCCATGATAATTGAAATGGCAAATAATTGAAATTTCTTTTTATATTTTATGTATTACTGTCGATATAATTAGTGTTGTGTGCATGGCTGTTTATCACATGTTGCCCCTCAGCCGAACTAAAATTAGAAAAGCATGACACTGGGCGTGTTTCTGCAGAATAAATTTAATGGTTAAATTCCTTGGGAACGCGTTTCTAGTGAAAAGTGCAACTAATAAAAACATAGTAATGAGAGCATTGGCAGGTGGGCGGAGCTTACAATGGCGATCACCAACGGAAGTTGAAGTTGACCTTACTTCCTTCGAGCTACAGTGCATGCTGCGAAAGAAGTAAACAACACACCGCGAAAGTATGAAAAAATTATGGTAAAGCCTGTCATCCTGTTGGTTTATTTTTTTTCTTTGCGGACGAGCGATCAAACCAACGAAGAGATCAATTTGGGTCATGGCGCATTGCAGCTGAAAAGTGAACCACAAAACGTGTTTTCTGAACGCATATCCTATAACGAATACGTGTTAAAACATGTGTTTTTAGAACGCATTCGTAACCATGTTTTTTGGCCCGTCCCTGCTGGGGGAAAAATTATGTTTTTTAATAACCGTTTAAAAACGTGTTTTTTTGCTCAGCAGAATCAGGTGCTGTGAGTGACAGCTTATGATTGTCAATATGATTGGCAAGTTTTTATGGGGTGGGGGTGTCACTTTAAATAATTGAAAAACTCAGAACTGTTCCTTTTTAATTTCTCATAAATTTCTTTTCTGATTTTTGGTTGTTTTTACTTTCATTTGAAATTTATATTATTAGTTAAAATTGGATTTTTTAAAATTTTTTTATTTTTTTTTTTTTATGATAGATTTTCAGTTAGTGTTTTTGGGTTGTTCTTGTTACCAAAACTTTCAAAGTGTCCAGCGTCGCCAGTCGCACTTGTTGTTTGAATCTCTACATTATCTTAACTATTTATTGCACTTTTATCAGCACTAATAATTATGTTATTATTTATAGTGTTAACTACATAATATTGCTTTATTTATGTTTATTTTCATATGCAGTATCATTTGATACTAATTGTTTTTCCAATGTACAGTACCATGTACTAGAAGAAGAATTAGGTCCTGTATTTAATCTTAGTACATGCAGAGAAAATTAGGTTTTGTCAAGTATGCTTTCTCCTAAAATTATTGAGTATCGTTTCTCCAAAAGGATCAGGCTGGCCAGATGGTTCGCCTCTGTATAATTTAATTGTGTTTGCTATTGAGATTTGCGAATCACTGCAGTATAACTCGGGTATAACTGGTCATGAATTACGACAGAGTTACTTTTTCAGAACCTGTTATCGAATACATTCCACATCTTTATGTTACATACATTCACTAAAATTTGCTTGTTTTCACTAATTCACATGCTTATTAGCACTTAAATTATAAAACAACACTGTTTCTAGTTTAATTATTTGCTGCAACATTGTTTTCAGTTGAATTTAGGCAAAATTGTTTCTAGTTAAATTAGTTGACAATCTTTTTCAGTTAAAGTGTTTCCTGTATCATTATTTTCAGTATTGAGTTAATTATTGCTGGCAACAATGTTTCCAGTTTAATTGGTTTTACAACAGTTTTCCCAGTTGAATTTAACTTTGTAACATTGTTTCAGTTGAATTAGTTGTTGTTGTTGTATTTCAGTTCACCTAGTGTTTTATGGTTGCAATAATGTTTCCATTGAATTGGTTTCCAAAGTTGGATTACTTCGCAACATTGTTTCAAGTTGGATTAGTTGTTACAACATTGTTCTCAGTTCTGCAAGTATTTTATGGTTGCAATATGTTTCCAGTTAAAACACTTTGTTAGTGTTCTAAGTTTATTTTTAAGTTCCAAACTTTCTTGAAAGAAGCAGAAAGAACAAAATTGGTGGCTTATTGTTTTTGGCAGGGATGTACTGGAACATGTCTAGGTCTAGATATAGAGAAATTCGTCCTAAGCCATTGCAACCTCCATCCACTAGCATATTCAATCAGAAAACTGTTACTAGAGCTCCAGTAATCACTGTAGATCCTTCTCAGAGTGTTGTAGCCAATACTGATGAACTTTCAAGAAGCGACCACACTCTGTCAAATAAGTCAGCAAAACATATGGATTCCACTGATTCTCAGAGTAATGGTCAGGTTGTAATGAAGGAATTGTCTTATGATGTAACTATCAAGGAGGAACCACAGAAACATGCTCCAAACTTGTTGGATTCTACGCAGTCAATGCTGCTTGATCATTTCAACAAGTGTGAGTTAAAATCTAGTTGTGATACTGGTCAAGTAATGAAGCAAGAACTTCAGCCAGACTTCAAAACAAAGGTAGAAGACAGTATCTCACAGCAGCCACTACCAATGAAATACTCAAGAAGAACAGCCCGCATGAGTGCCAGCTACCGTGAGACTACAGACCCACAGAGTCCACAGGATGGGAAGAGGGCTCGCAGCTCATGGACAATTCAAGAGAAAGTTGCAGCTGTGGATAACTTCCGGAAACATCAGAACATCAAAGCTGTTATCAAGAAGTACAACTGTAGCAGGACATGTCTGTTTCGATGGAACAGATTATACGACACTTTGTTAAAACACAACTACGGAAGTAATGCGGGTGCTAGGAGGCTACCCAAGCCAAACCCCGGAGATCATGGTTTGCATGTTTACCAGCGACTTACTAGCCTGTATAGTAATGAAGATGAAGTGAAGAATTTCTTGATCAAAACAGTAGCCATGGAAGAAGCCACAAAGTTTGGTCTCACTGGCTTTCATCCAACTCGAGCCTGGATAAGGCAATGGAAAATGAAGTTTAAATTTTGATTTGTTTTCTAAGAAACATCAAACAACGTTAATGTTCACTTTTCTTCATGGTATAGAGCAGCTAACATTTTAAACATCAGTAGTATAGGAAATATAATTGTAGTCGAGTTAAGTTTTTCAGATCGGAATCTAAATACCGAACTAGAGCTTAAGACACAGAGTATTAGATGCTTGCTGAAACGAATTTGAAAGAACATAAATGATTAAGGGTGTGGAGAAAGATTGATTTGTAACCAACTTTGGTAGGGAAAAACTGTTATGAAATGTACATTTATATCATAATTGTCCCATTTTATTATATATTTTGTAATTTCATGTTTACTACAAACATTTTTGTAATTTCATACATTAGACTGAGATTAATAGCAAATAAGTTTTAATTGAATTTGGACAATTTTTGTTTTCATAGTAATAAAGATCATAGATTTTGAAATAGTATAAATGTATCTCTTGATTCCTGCACACGTTTCATTTTAATGCTGATCATTTTGCAGCTTTGCAATTTTGAAAAAGAATTAATTCAAATTGAATAGCTGTGTGGATTGCTTGTTAGTCCCTAATTAACCATTTTAAATATTAATGTTAAAAAATTGATTTTGAGAACATGTTGTGTGAAACATGTTTATGTGTATATAATTTGAATAACTAGTGTTTTGTCTGGACTAACCTAAAAAGTGATTTATATGTCACTATGCTATACATACTCAGGAGTCCTTGTAAATTTAATAAATTTTATATAAATTAATATTTAATAATGATATTTAGAAAAGTTGTTTTCATAGTTAAGATTTATATGTTCAAATTTTTAACAGTATTAAAAGTTTAAATTTTGGAACTATTTCATATTGTTGATGTTTGTCATGTGTTCAAAAGAAACATTTTAGGTTGTTTGCATACTGGTTCTGTACACTTAGCCATGGAATAAAGGTAAAAAGAATGTACATACATATCGATCGATTAAATAGATTCGTATATGACATTTTTTTATAATATAGATTATAGAATAAATTTATAAATTATATTTTTAATTTTTTTTTTTGAATATTAAAAACAAATTTCATATGCACTTGATGTAATATTTGGTAAAAGAATTAACTGTATGTATCATTTATGTTTGACAATTGCTAAAAGTTTCACATTTTCGCTTTTTTTGTAGGACGCCCACCAAAGAACCCGGACAGTCGGCCTCTGACCCCAGACAATAGTACTAGGCGAGATGTAAGTAAATTACTGAGGCATTTATCGCTTTTTGGTCTGGTGGAACGTTTACACTTTAAGTCCATCAATACTTCCCACTATTACAGTACATTGTAGTGGAGGTTTAGATTGGCTGTAAAGATTTTTGCAAATATTAGAATTTGTTTTATGCTCATATAGATGAGGCTTGTACCAATTTTACACAGACAAAGTTTTAGACGTGATGCATGATCAATTTTACACAGACGTCCCAAGATTTTCCTACTGAAATCACCAATGTCAATTCATACAAATAAATCAAGTCCTAGCTTAAGTCAATACAATTTGCATATATGTAGATAGTAAAGATATGCATGACACCATGCTCAGAGAACCTTATACTAACTAGATAAACATCTCCAGGTGAGCACAGCTCCCGTTTTGAGTAAAGTCGTGTATTGTTTGAAGGTTTACATGGTGAAGTAATAATATATTAAATGCTTGTTGTACACCACGTAGATAGTTCTGAAAACAACTGTCGTTTTTGCTGAGACACTCTCAACAAAAACAACAGTCCTTTTCAGAATTATGTGGTATAACACAAGCATTTAATATGAAGTCGTGTATTTTGTAATACAAAGACACTAATAAAATGGCCGCAACAGCCACCAGGGCTCAAGTCTGGCTGAGGTCCAGTTTTGGAATCAGTTTTTATGAGCCATACATAGTAAACCGTGTGCCATATTTCAGGTCCAGTTTTGGAATCAGTTTTTATGAGCCATACATAGTAAACCGTGTGCCATATTTCATACTGAATCACATTTTTGTACCAATTGCTTGAACAAAGTACAATAGTGGCAGGATGGCAAGTAATTAAAATGCTCAATATGTTTGTACAAAGCGGTTTTTTGCAGTGGAAATCGTTTGGTTTCCTAACATTGAGGTCAGGGTTTCAATCCTTCACTGTGCATGTGGCACGTGTCTATCCTTGAGCAAGGCTCTTTATATTGTTTCAGTCTACCCAGCTGTGCCATTTGGTATCAGCAAACTGCTGGGAGTAACCTGCGGTGGAAGAACATCCTACCCAAGGGGAGTATTGCACTCTCATGTGCTTCATGCTACAGAAACTGGGAAAACCTCCAGTCCTATTTGCCCTAGTGACTCAGCCAGGATTTTGACTTTTGATAAGCAGGAAGTAATGATATATTAATTACTTGAGATTTAGATTCTAGTATCTTATATATGTACGTGTGATGTGATGTTTTACCTTTTGTAATAGCGCTCTGTTTCATTAATTGCCATTAAATATATGTGTTACTAATAATACAGCATTAATAATCATCTGTGTGTCCGCTTTAATATCCCTCTTTATCCTTCCACTAAATGTGCCTCATTTATCATTTTTGTTTCATTCAATTTTCCAATTTATTTCCTTTAATGCATTTTTTTGTTTATGACCTGATTAAGTTTATTCTTTGAATTTCATCATGATTCTGGCTATGCCATCAGAAACTAATTATTTGTAGTGAGTATTCTAGGTCGTGACATAATTAGGTATGAATGAACCCCTACACTGTACTTCCTGGCACTGGAATACCTTTTACTGTAAACTATTCTTTTCTGAACTGTACAAAGGGGAAGTATTAGTTTGAGTGAAAAAGTGTTCCAAAAATAAAATAAAAGATACCAAAATGTGCATACAGTACAGACTACATGTACACCAACAAGTCCCTTTGGGTGATTGTACATGAACGATGCAAAAGGACCTGAACTTTGAACTTTTTTTTTGCAGTCCAAAATTATTTAAATTAAATTTTAAACGAATGAAAATAAATAATAAGTAATAATAAATCACAATTTTTAAAAAGATATTATTGCACACTTGCGTAGACATACAGTAGTTTAAAGCATATGCATGGAGTTACATTATATGCGTTGTTTTTTGTTCAGAGCCACGACGACTTGTGCGCTGTGTGTAAGCACACGGGAGAACTTCTCCTATGTGATTGCTGCAATCTGGTGTACCACCTTAGTTGTCTCCAGCCACCACTAGCAATTATACCATCTGGGTTTTGGATGTGTCCACAATGCAAGGTATACATTCTTGGTGTGTTTGGTCTTAGAGGTTTCGGACAGTTGCGGTTTTTTTTCCTTTTGCATTCATTTTTGTTTATCAAGCTTTTTAAGTTGGGTAGAACTCTTTTGCTTCAAATTAAGTTATTTGTATTGTAGAATTATGTTTTGATTGGTTAATTTTTGGTTACTTTTGTTTGCATGTTAACAATATCTCGTGTAATAGGGAGCTTTCGATCTGTGCGATGAGGCGATGCTAGAACGGAGTCACTCATGCGTGACCGTTCTACCTTGCGTCCTACGTTCTCTGCATACGTAGATTTTGCCAAATTGTGTTCAAGAATCTACTCGACGAGGTGACCTTAACGTTCTTGCATGCGCAGATGACTTTTAGTGACGTCATTACGTTATACGTCCTACCGTCGTCGTGCAATCGAAAGCTCCCTAATATGTCGTGTGTCAACTCTTGCATCCTGATTGGCTGTATGAAGACTCGTAGTCTGGCACATTAATAGAATTTCTGTGAAAGAGGTCATCAGAAACGATCAGACATTTCAACCAAATTTGTAATTCAACGAAATGAATACATCATTAAACATTGATTGAACATCTTATTACCGTATTAGAGTTATATACTGTCTGACGTAAAATTCGGTAAACAAATTATAAAAATATTACTCATTTAAAATTATCAAATATGTTATCAACTTTCCCATGAATTTCTTTATAAATTAGGTTTTCTCTGGTTTACAGATATTTTTCAAACTCCTATAAATTCATTACCAGAAATGTTTTAAAAGGGTCTTTGCAAAGAATTGTACCATTTGTTTTGGTGAAGAGAATGTTTTCAGTCTAATTTAAGAAAAGTATTTTATTTCTTCAGCTCCAATGAGCTTTTCCTATATAGCCCTTTATCTTGAATGACTTTTAGACTTGATTTTGATGTATTCTCATTAGAAAAAAAAAAACCTTATTGCATCTTACCAATTTATTATACAGTACAATGGGAAAGTTGAAATAAACTACTGTTTTTCAGATATGTAATCTATTTAGATGAAGAGTAGGTTTAGTATTATAAAGCACCTCGTTGAAAAAATCCCAATTTCCTGTAAGGAAAACCTGTAAATGGCACTTGCAAAGTTTGCATTGGGGTCACGCATCTCATGAGATTTAATGTATTAACCTAAGCCACATAAATTATTTCTTGTAATTGGCGAGACTTTTCTTATACCTTGGTTCGCGAACTTATTTTTTTAAACATCATCCAAGGAGGGCAGAAAAAATATTTAAAGTTTGCTTTTTCATTTATAAAAGAGGTTTAAAATAAAATAAAATTTTATTGGTGAATATTTAAATGCTATAAATTTATATAATTAGTAACAAATATACATATCTTGATTTTGGAGATTTCAAGGCAGCAGCGGGCATGATAAAAATAATAAAACAAACTTTCATTTTTTTCTGAAATTTCGGCAGCTGTTTGGCCGAAATTAAAATTTTTTTTTTTATTCAAAATCATTATTTGCAGGCGTCGGGTTCGCTGAATAAGGTATTACAAAAATCGTGTCTTGCATATTTAAATAATTAATAAAAAAATTAGTACTGTAAACTGACAAGATATATGTCAGTTGATGGAAAAGCGTTGGACATTGTTATAGTATAATTGCATTTTACAGTCTGTTTTTGTTTAGTGTTCAATTATATTGCTTTTGCCCACATCCCCTCCTTCAAATCAATCTACTAAACTACATTTTCCAATTGTTGTCACCTCTTTACTCTTTTTTTCAAAGAATCATTAAGAATGTGTGCCACAGATGATTGATGTCAAAGGGTAGACATTGTATCTGAACGTGCTGCTATTTATGTTGTGGTGAACAAAAAGTATGCCACTATGGGATGAGTTATCTATCACTACAAGATGAATTGTCTATTGTATTTAATAGTCATTGGTACAAATAATTATTAAAGCTCAAATTTAGACAACCTTGCTTGTGTTGCATGTTCTAACATTACATAGTAGTATAATATAAGCCTGCCTTGCTACTTACCACTGGGAAAAATAGAAATTATAACATAATGTTATGTGTATGAATTTGGTGGTGATTAGGTAAAAGTGTTGGGTGTGTAATAAGGCATGTGATGCATCGTATGGCTGTGTCATGCAAAACAACTCCTTAACTTGCTAGCAATTTTTATTTTTCTCATGCTTGTTTTGTTGAATGTTTTATGTTTTCTGGTTTTGCTTTTTTTTTTCTGAAATGAATGAATTCATTCATTCATTTGGGACATTTGATAAATTGTTTAAAATCATTTAATTTGTTTATTTTCACCAATTCATCATCATTTATGATTCTTGTTGCAGCTTTTTACACTTTGGATAACTTTAACTTCGGATAAATATTAAATGTGTAATGTTCAAACTAACTACTATGAATTGGCCTTAGTAGGAAGTGGTAGAATAATACATTGGTTCAGCAACAACCTTATTTGGTGGACTCGTGTGTCTTCTTACTGTTAATTGTTCAAACAAACGGTGGTGAAACTTTCCTGTCATTTGACTCTATTTCTACCCTCCTATATACTTCTGCACTTTTGGAGTCTTTAAGAGGTTGGCATTACCCACCAGAACCATTGCACATTAACAGAACATTGTGAATTTATTGTCAAATTAAAGATATACTGTATGTGGTAAAGTTTGAAAAACACCTGAATACTTAAAACCAAGAGCATATCATTTATGCAAATGAGAATAAACTCTGTATACTGTTCACTTTGTTAATCGCAGTTATTTGGGTTTTTTTTTTTTTTTTTTGGTATAAAAGAATTTGTTTACTAATCAATTAACAAATAACTCTTCATTTATATCTTGTATCTACTAGGCAAAGCATAGTCCAACCCAACCATGGAATGGCCAACTCAAAGCTATACATAATCAACATAAAGCTGCCAAGGAAGAGGAGAAAAAGCGCTTAATGCGAAAGTCTACAGAACTACAAAAAGAGAGGATTTCATTGGAAGATAAAGCTAGACAACTAAATGATGCAATAACAGTGAGTTTTAAGATTTGATGTGGATAGGGAACCAGCTCGCTCTCTTGACAAGACTAATTCATAAAACTCATTTGAAAAAAATTCTGAGTAATACAGTTTCATTCCCTTCATCTTAGATTGTTCCTACCATTAATGACGTTATCATTAAAATTGCCTTAGTTATTTTACAAGCAGTATACCATATGTCCATATATATTAGACTTTAGGTAATCATTCCTTTTTTTATTTTTGTGTTTACATTTTAGGATCAACTTAAAGCCAAACGAGAACTTAATGATTCATTCAAGAAGACTGAAGCCACTATTGAACAGCTCAAGAGTTTCCTGACACTTATTAATTCATCATCACCATCACCACCAGCAGAACCCAACGTGCAGTCTTCATCGCCATCAACAGCTTCGGCTGGTCCTCCACTTACTCCTCCAATAGGAGCACAATCCTCATGATGATAATACCTTTGCTTCTTCATTTTCTCTTTAAGATGCTTAATGTTTTGTCCATACTGGTTGAGGATTATTCTGTCCATAGAATAGGAATTCTTCTATCCATAAGGAATTGAATTTCTATCCGTAAAGAATAAGAATCATACCGTCAATAGAAATGTTATCCTGTCAATTAAGAATGAAAATCATTCTGACTTTAAGGGACTGGGAATCTTTCCATAAAAGTGGAGAATCTCTTTGTCTATAAGGAATGGTAATCATTAGGCCCGTAAGAAATGGGAATCATTCTGTCCAAAGAACTGGGAACTTTGAGCCTGTAAGGTATGGGAATCATTCGGTCCATTAGAAAATGGAGTCATTTTGCCCATAAGGAATAGGAATCATCCTGTACATAAAGAATGGAATCATTCAGTCTATAAGAACTGGGAACTTTTAGCCTTTAAGTGCAGAGAATCACTTTGTCCGTAAGGAATGGAGTCATTTTGTCCATAAAGAATGGGAATCATTCTCTCCATAAGAACTGGAAAACTTTTAGCCTGTAAGGGCAGAGAATCACTTTGTCTGCAAGGAATGGGAATCATATGGTCCATAAGAAAAAGGAGTCATTCTGTCCATAAGGAATAGGAATAATCGTGTCTGTAAAAAATGTGATTTGTTCTGTCCACAAGGGCTGAGAATCATTTTGTCTCTTCAGAGATCATTCTATCCTTATGGATTGACATCTGTTTTTAAGGGTGGAGAATTTTCTGTCCTTACGGATTTGGATTCATTCTATCCATACGGGTGAAGAAGTATTCCGGTTGTAGGAATTGAGAATCCTTTTGTTCATAAAAAATGAGAATCACTAATTTCAAGGTACGTTTAGTAAATTTCAGCTTATACTTGTAATAACTAAATGATTTTATTCACAGTAAATCATTTTATATCCCACAACATATTAGGCTGGATTTTTACAATCCTCTATTATATATGTGACCCCAGCTCACAAACAGGCTGTAAGCTCGTCCTCAGGCCAAAATGAGTTTTTGTTATAATGGCATAGAACATATCATTTACTTTAAAATGACAGTTAAATGAACTCAATCGGGTGTCTGGAAGCAAAGTTACGACCGTTTGAATAATTGTCATCTTATCAACTTTCTTAAATCAAGTTTTCAGAAAAATCCTTATATTTTCGGCAAGTTTCTATTCATTTTTCACTAGCTCCCATCCGAAAATGGCTAAATTTTATCTCTTACAGTTGGAATTTTAAACTGAAACTTCGGGAATAGTAAGATTAATAGTTATACTTTATTTATTACACAAAAACCCAATTCACACAATATTCACGTTCTACGCCCTATTCTTGGGTATCTACACTGTATTGTTTCTCAATACAGTGTAGTGCAAGTTTACAGTCCTTTTGGTGAGCTTGGGTCACATATACTATTTGTCCTTAGGACTGTGAATTGTTATGGATTACAAGCTCTATCTAAAATGTTTTGACATCGGAACGGCAATAAAACAAACAAGAAACTAAATTTGCAAAAAAAGCAATACGTTGTACCTGCATTAAGTACCAAAAATCCCATGAATGGGAATGGGTATTATACAGTATATATATTCATTAACCATTAAAATGGCCAGCTAATAATCCTGTTATGTTTCACCACTAACTTGAATATCTTTTTTTTTTTTTCAAATTAGTTTTTTAAAATGTTTTTAAAATACTGTACTAGCTTTTCTACTCAAATTACTACTTTGTTTATTGCCATTTTGACGTGCAATCCGCCCTGCATTATGGCAACTCATGTTGAAATTTTGTCCTTATTGTTTTCTGTGCAGTTCTGGATAGTGATCATGGAAAAGATTCCCGTTCCCCGCTCTCCCCCCCCCCCCCACCGTCCCGAAAATAATTAATTCATAGCAAATCATTGATTTATCATTGGATGTATCCAGTGGTAGTTTTTGTTTCAATGTTTTGAAAGTTTATATTTATAGTAATGAGAGTTAAAATACTTGTTGGTTTGTTATATGCATGTTGCTTTGCAGCCATTCAGAGTATTAGTTAATAATGGAGACAATTTGAACTAGCGAAAGATCCACTGATTAATCTCAGATACGATAGTATAATATATACTCCAAGTATCGAAATGCACGCCATCTTGTCGGGATTCAGTATTTCGACATTAATTATGTCATTATCAGGAATGATGATGACATAATTTATGTCGAATTATAGAACCCCGACATGACGGCGTGCATTTCGATACTTGGAGTATTATACTATATTAATTTGAACTACATGTAGTGGTTACACTTTTATCATAAGAATTAATATGTGCCCACAATAAAACATCACATGACAACTCAAGATTGCAAATGACAAAAATAATGCTTTATTAGAAACCCATGAAATTGGATTGATTACTTCAGATAAACCATGCAATGGTTTTGGTTCTCACTCTGTTGATTTCCGTTATTTAATAATTGCAGTCTCCCGAGTTTAGATTTAAAATGACATGAAAAGCGGAAGTAAATGAATAACTGAAGAGTTTGTAATTGATATTAAAAATAAATGAATAAATGCCCATAAGATATGTAATATCTATGTAATTGTTTATTATATTCATACCAACCTTGTATGAATTTTTTATAGTTAGATGCTAAATTGCAAATGTATAGGAAGGATTCCCATATCAGGCTTCATTATATATTAGCTGCTCTGCTTCGTGCCTCTAAAGGTAAAGTTCACACTAGCATATCCTCAAATGCAAAAGAACGTAGGCAAACGCAAGCTGCGACTGTTTCATTGTCTCATTTTTTCCCACTTACGGAAATGTTGGTATTGATGATTGCGTATGTCAGACTGCATTAACAGACTTTTTGCTTGTGCTAGTACGTGCCTAATTCAGGGTGTTCCCACAGAAAATAATCGTGGTGACTAATGTAGCGTTTATTGCATTTGCCTTAAAACGCATCTAAATTACTTCAGTGTGAACCATGCTTTAAACTAAGGTTGATGGCATGGTCAGTAATGTTGTGCTCTTGATTGTGTTTTTTATTTAAATTATTCACAAAAAATGATTATAGGCCTACAAAGGAGAATGTAGCTTGAATGCTTGAAGCCATTTGTACCAAAGATTGCTGAAAATATTTCTGAATGGCTTCAAAATTCTATAAAAATATGAACATATACATATCTCTAATAAAATATATTGTAACATTTTTTTATTGATTCCTCTAAATTTAATAGGAAAATATTTGCTTTGTTCTTGCAATTTAAATCTAATATGTTGGAATTATCTTTGTGTATTATTTATTTGCCTTTATGTACTTAGTTATTTAATTACATTAAAATTCTCAATTATTTAAATTATTTTCAAATATCTTTAAATGAAATCTTGAGATTAATATTATATTGATTTGCTGACGAAATTTTGAAATGCAAAGATATTTATCTATCAGAATTAAGGTTTGGTAGTTGAATAGAGTGTACACTCTATTAATGACATACAATTTAATGTTTATTACAGAATTGTATGCTAAACAGTGGCAGCGCCAGTGGGGATGTCTTGGGGATCAAGGCCCTTGTCGGGGAACCAACATTCTGTTGGAAAACACTTTGAGAGTACCCTATATCTAGAGATACCTATTCTTAAATTTGCTCTCTTCGGTCCCAAACATTGTGGGTTTGATGTTAGTGTGCACCCGTTGTCGGGAATTTTGAACCACCTTGGTAGGGGAGCTGGTGCTGCCACCAATGCTAATGTAAACTTGATTATGTTTGAAGGAGACTGCCTGTGTTATAAGCTAATCAACTTGAAAATAAGCTGTTCAATCTTGTCCAGGCTATCAAATTTTATTTGACCAAAACATGCCACATGCCTAGATATGGTAATTATAACATCACATCATGACCATATATAGGTACATCATGACTTATATATGGGCATACAACACATTTTAATCAGAGAAAGTTTGGACAGAGTTTATAGTTGGTATTACAGGTAGTATGTCTTCAAGCAGATGATTGTGCAGCTTAATTTGGAACAATCAGTGTTACCCAGGTTTTATTCAAAAGCCTACCTCATGATTTTCAACAACTTAACTTTATGTTTCTTCTGCTTTACTCTCTGTGCTGTTCATTATTAGATTACCTTTTCATCAGTGGGCGAAAGAATGTTAATATTGTCCGTTTGTGTTTTGTTTTAAAGAAATCAGGGTCGAAATACTAGTTTATAAAAAGTGCCTTTTCTGTTTACTTTAATATCCAGGGATTGGTGAATATTTTGTGGGGTTAATGTATATATTATAATCATGTTTATTTTTCCTTTTTCTTAGATATTTATTATTCTTTGTTAAATACACACCAGTTGACGGTGTTTAAAAAAATAGTTATATCTACATTGAGTGAGGAAGTTTTGTGAATTTTACAGATTATTTAGTAAATTGTTTAATTCTGTTTCCAAAGGTATTTATCAAATAGTATAGAATTGCAAAAGGTCCGACTGCCCTGATTTTGTATGCATGCAATGAAACGTTAACAACAATATTACCACGAGATAGGGGGCGCCCTATTAAAATTTGAACGTAGAGTTTGAAACGCGAACATGCACGTAGCATGCGTTCGATATGAACGCTATGTTCTTCTGAAAGATGCCATTTAGTTTGTGATAGTACTTTTTGAGATAGAATTGCGTTCCAAAGAAACCCTAAGAGTCGGAACTCTTGCAGTTCTCTACTCTGGTATTATTAAATGGCATTTGTTAACAGAATCTAATGCCAGTAATATGATCCACAAATGTATGGTAATATACATGTGGTTAAGTTGGGAGAATTTGAAAGGATTGAGAATCAGGAAGGCCGCTCTATTCAAAAATTGTTGATCATCCCTTTCACACAAATTTTAGCAGGGAGTGGGAAATTTTTGTTTTACCTCATTTCTAACAGTTACCCATGATACCTTGTATAACTTTGTGCTCTATTGTTTACATTCAGTTGATAGAGGGCGCTACTGCAACCACAATTCAATAGTGATTTTCCAAGCAGTCTAAATGGTTTAGGGACATTTGAAGGGATTGAAAATAGAATATCTTGTTTCTAAATTGAATATATGTTGAGGTAGGAGGGGATGGTCAACAACTTTTTACATGGCCTGATGCCAACAATGATTCTATAACTTATTTAGAAATAGTTTTTTTGAATGTATAAAAGTTTTGAGCTGATAGATTTGTTTCTGATCACTTTATTAAAATCTTCTTGAGCACACCAAAAATGATATTGTTAATAGTACTTTTAACTGTTGAATGTTTAATATAGCTTTGTTAATGATCGTTTTTCACAATTATTTCTTTTCATCTTTGCATAATTTGTAATTTGGTGCAATTTTTACATTTTTAAAAACAAGTAAATGTGAGATAGACAAAGATAGAAATAATGTTGATGTTCGCGGAGTTGTTCCCGATCTGAACGGTCTCTATAAACATGAGACATTATCTGTATATAGATATATGTTGTGTGATTGTCATTGATTTATTGAATAGCTTTTATATAACATGTTTTTGGTTCTTATACTTGTTAGAATACAGATTGTTTCCAGGTTTTTTTCTTGATAGATTTAGACGACACATTGTAAAGAACGAACAGATTGGAGTGATTGGTAACGTATTGTACAATAAAAAAATTACCCTAGCATCAATTAGAAGGTGTGTGTATATCTGGATTGTCATTCTTCTTGTCTCTATATATCCATTACCAATTACATGCACCAAGGCAGACAGTGATTAACAAATCGTCTCTTTGCAGTGACGGATCTGGGGGGGTGGGGGTAACCAATGGAGTGCTCACCGCCCGGCCAGCAGTAAAAAAATCTGTCCAAATGTTAAATCATTTATAAATAAGAAATTACAATCAGGAAAAAAAAGAAAGAAAAAGAAAAAAAATGATAGCCCAGAACGCCACAAATGTTATTTTCGGGCATCTAGAACACTAAAATTTTGCGGGGCATGCCCCTGGACTCCCTAGGACAGTGTTGTCTCGATCGGCCAACTTTTGGACATCTCTGGATCCGCCCCTGACAATGGAACTTATCCCCTGGATCTCCACTATAGCAAGTCATCCATCTTGGACCTTGCACTTCACACCACTGGAAATGTATCTCCCTGCCCTGGGAAGTACCATTGGAGGACTTAAATTGAACAAAACCATTGTTTGATTTTGAAATGATACGACAACCAAAAAGCAGAGGGAATTTTAGAAAAGAACACCATTTCTATAATGAAGAGGGCATACTGTTTGAAAATACTGTTTGGTTGGTGGCCCCAGCAATGGGATCTTTACGCACATATAGGAACAATTCCCAACAATATTATCACTCTCCATGGTAGAGAAAACTCGGACTAAAAACTTGGCAGGAATACAACTGGGTCATACCTCTCAATTAATGAAGACCTATCATAGCTAACTTATTTATTAGGTTAATAAAACCAAATCAAAATGCCGCTTTCAGCGCCACCTTCCCCACCTCATTATTGCTATAACGAAAGTAATGCAAACTAGGTTACTTTCCGAACTCGTAAATTAATCATAAATGTTTTGTGGTAATGTGATCATCGACATTGACAACTTTGTGTTCATTTCATATAGCTGCAGGGATTCAGTTGAGGTCATATGTTATATGTAGTTGCTACAATTAAAATACATGTTCAGGGCCAGTTAACGCGTTATCTATGTGAGAACATGACAGGTGGTGTGTAATCTTGAGTTCTGGGTGATAAAGCATGGAGCTGGAAAAACCTAAATTGTGTGTGTAAAGTCAGTTAATTCACACAATAACAAAGTAGATCTAAACATGTTAATTAAAACTTTTCAGTGGGCGATCCAGAGATGTCCAAAAGAGGGGGGGCCGAATGTTGGGCCGATCGAGACAACACCGTCTTAGGGGGTCCGCGAAATTTTTGTGCTCTAGACTCCCAAAAACAACATTTTTTTCCTTTTTTTTCTTTTTTTTTTACCTCCTAAAAGGGGGTGGGGGGTGGGTTAATTGAATTGGATTAAAAGAACATTCATAACTTAAAAAGGTTTGTTGTATCCAAAAAACACTCTTTAAAAATGTTCATAGTTAATAAAATTGGATTAAAAGGGACAGTCAAAACTTTGAAGTTCTAATTTCCAAATTTAACTGGATTAAAGAAACAGTTATACACCTATATTAGCAAGAGTACATAATTTCATCACCAAAACAGAAAAGGAAACTATGAATTTATCCAATTTTAATTAAGAAACTATGAATTTTTAATCTGCTAGATGTTCTTTTAATCCATTCTGATTGGAAACTGAAAACCTCTATATAGTTCTGACTCTTCCTAATTACAATACTAAGGTTCCTTTGCTTTTTAACCCATTTGCTGTTAAATCTTTAAGGCTTTTTGTAGTCAAAATCTGTAAATTTAAAGTTTTGATCACTATTATATTGTAAGATGATAATTTATTTAATTTATTTGATCCTTATAAACTATATTAATTATTTTATTGTTTTTATTGCAATTAATCTGACAAAGTATTTTACTCTACTTATATTACTTTATAACTGTTCATTTTATTATTATTATTATCATTATCATTATTATTATTATTATATTAACTATTAACTATTTTGTAATGATATGTTGAACCTTGAACCTACAGAATACAGAATTTTTATTTTTATTATTTTTAGTTTCTTCATTATAGCTATTGTTTTCACTCATATAAATTACATTAAATTTTATTAAGAAGCTGTATTGCTGTCAACCAAATATTTTTTTTTTTAATTTAATGTAATATTTAAAAAAAATATATATTCCTTGAACAAGGTGAAAGGTCATTCCAGATACAAAACTCCAAATAAGAAATAGCTAAAAAGAAGATAGATGACAAAATAAAATTGGGATTAGGAAAAACATAGGATTGAGGAAAACAATCAACTACAGGTAAAGACATTTATTATTAACAGTTATTACATGAATTTATATTTGAGCGCTGTTGAGTTATATAATTTTAAAAATCCTTAAAGAATCTTTTTTTCAGAAAGTGGAGAGCTGTATGTTTAACTCAACTGATAAGAAAGTATAATACATACTCCAAGTATTGAAATACACGCCATCGTGTTGGGATTCAATATTTCAACAATAATTATGTCATCATCAGGAATGATGACATAATTAATGTTGAAATATTGAATCTTAACTCAACTGATAATAGAAGTTGTTTGTTTTTGTTTTGTTTTTATATTTCTTGTAAGCAGATACATGTATGTACAGTATATATTCTATGAATATGACGCTAAAAGGGGGAAATGA
Source organism: Anneissia japonica (assembly GCF_011630105.1). Taxonomy (NCBI): domain Eukaryota; kingdom Metazoa; phylum Echinodermata; class Crinoidea; order Comatulida; family Comatulidae; genus Anneissia; species Anneissia japonica. The sequence goes on from NW_022714175.1 coordinate 233,016, forward strand.
GAAAAACTGAGAAAATTTTCCACATTATTCGTTAGTCCCCTGGCTTAGCCTAACTTTACTTCTTCAGGCCATCTTACCACAAGGACCATGTGTAGGGCCTCAGTGGGTGTAGGGCCTCAGTGGGTACAGGGTGATGATCCATGTCCGCTTTGGCATTTTTATGTTTTTGTTTTTTTTTTAGCATATTGGGTTTCCTGCGTTTGCGGCTCCCAAGCAATGATGCCAAATGAATAAATAAGTTAATTAAATAGATAAACAATAAACAAGATGAGTAATAGTAATGAAAAAAATGAATTAAATGCCTATGAAAAAAATAATAAAATAATGATGTAACACATTTCTATAGCACATATTAAAGGAAAAATAACATGTAGTAAATTCAACTTAGTTCTATAACAAACAAAAAAACCCAAAACCCTGCACCTATGCCCACATGGCTTTGAAACTCACCAAAAATATTTGTCCATGTTTTACCTGTGTATACCTCACCCTTCACTTCATATAGGCCGATATAATTATTCTTTTGTTCCACTACGGTAGTTCACAATGTAATATACAGTATATATATAGGCCCACAGTACTTAAATTTATGGTGGTTCATGGAAAATTTAGCACTTTACACAAATATAATATATGAAACCTCATTATTGTGGAACGTTGAATGCACTTATTTAGTTTAATTAGTGTTGAGACATTGTGATTGGTCTTAGCATGTAACATAACAACAAGGATTCCAATTTTACTACTTTGAATTGTTGCAGCTGTCTCTCTAGCATGGTTTTATATTAGTTGTCGATACGACCTCCTATCTGTGTGCTACATGGTGACGTGCGCATCCCATATCGGCACGTTCGTTAGTGTTGGCCCAAAAGATGCGTTTGCAACACTGGGTGTTAGTCTCCCTGATTAGCGCAACATCACCGTTAAGCCTCACCTGTTTCTACAAGTCAGCATTCGCCTTGGATTTCAATATCAATGTACATCTATTCCTTTATTTAGTATTACATTTTTGCACCACAGGTTCAAGGGTTATGCTGATGTAATCTAATGATGATTCTGTATTATCTTGAGTGTTGAGTATTTCTGCAAATATTTTGTTTTTGTTTTTACTTGCGTCCATAAAATATATTCCAGCAGGTTGAAAAGTAGGCCTAATGTTTAAGACTGGAAACATATACAATAATAATTTTACTTCCAAATAACATTTTTAAATTTTTGGTAGTTAATGTGGAAATTATTTGAAATATATATTAAAGGTCATCTCAGTTATTTAGACTCTCAGCTTGGCAACAATCTACATCACAGGGAAGAGGCGTCTACTGTGGGCATCATACCTGCGCACAGAACTATAAGACAGGTTGTTGTAGGCCTATTGAAGACGTCTGTATAAAAAAAAACGAGAGCTATTAAAACAGGTGGAAACTACCTATGTATTTAAACATTGATTTATATATCTGGGCACTTAATGCGTCATACGACGAATCAAACTCCGCTGCCTGTTAGCGCTAGACAACGCGACACTGTCTGCTGACTGTCGGTGGCAGTCTGAATGGATTGTCATTAAAAACGATCAATTGTGCATCATGGAGATTGCATTCTCCATAGAATTGCTTCAGCCGATGACCGTCGGGGGCAGTGAGTTCCCCCTTTAAATCACATTAAAAGTTATGAAATACAGTAAATGAATTTTGCAATAAAACAGTAGATGTGCCATGATTCAAACTTAATAGCTTATGTTAAAACAAAATATACAATAACATAATCTTTGCATGTCATTTGCATCAATATCCATTTGATAGTGGTCAGAATTTTTAATTTGGTAACTTTTTTTACAAGCTTACAATTAAGAACTCCCATGAATAAACAATTGGATATGATAGGCTAATTCATTGAACAAATATTTTCATTTGGTTGTACCTATAGATATCTAATAACCAATTAAATCACTTCCAACCGAGAGCAGGCCTATTCTCTGCATGTTATTTGTAGTTATCCATCATGTAATCTTTTATCTTTTCATCATTTATATCTATTTTGTTTCGTGTTTAGGCCTGTTTTTATTATTATTTTTTTTAAAATAAAATAAATACATAAACAATAAAATACTTAAAGAAGCAATCAATGTTCAGAGGCAACTTAAGCAAAATGTTTTCTAAAGTAGCTGCATGTATTTACAGGAAAAAGATACTCTGATAATTTATATTAACTGTACTATGGTAAATTATCAAGTAGACGCTTCAACACTTTTTTGGAGGCTGTGCTTATTCAAGGTATGCGTTATGCGTGAGCAGTGCTATTACTAATTATTGTACCTACGTGGGTTTTTTGCTAAAAAGGACTAAGCCCGATTTATACAATCAGGATGCGACACACCCTAAACCTCTCCATTCCAACATTCCCCTCCCTACCAGTCCTCTCTCCTGCCTGACCCCACCCCATCAAGTGTTTCCTGTTTAATAGAAACATCAGATGACTGAGGCCTGAAATAAGAAATTTGAAATAATATCCCCTCTCTTTCCCCCAAACTTTGCCTTAATTATTATAGTATTGAAAACATCACCACCTGTAGGGCTTTAATGATCTGTTGAAATTCTAGATTAATATACATAGTATCTTTACTACATGTGGCTTAGCTAACTGTTGGCAGGCAAAGGCCTGTGGGATACCAGTAGTTCAAATGCCATAACGCAGCTCTGTTCAGGTACTATCTACAGATGAATATCAACAACGTTTCATGTTGTCCATATTTAATTTTTATGGACACCATCCTAGTCAGTGTTTATTGTATCTTATGTCAAATATGTCAATAAATAAATAATAATATACTAAATAATTAAGATGTTGATGGGTGATTGCTTTCTTATTACCTCCGTAATTTGTGTATTTGCTGCTGTCGGTCTGTCAGAAAGAGATGATTAAATTTTGTGAAGAAATGGACAAAGTCAAGGTCACAGAAATTGGTATTTTTTACCCCTAGCATAAAAGAAAATAATGGAATGGCCCATCCATGGCCTGTGTATTGTTTGGTTATTCAGGTACAAGACGAAAAACAATGCCAGGCCTCTCCGATTGAGGGATAAAGCTCTATTATTCTAAAACTCACGATACTGTCTTTATCCATGGAGTTATAAAAAGAATTATAAGTCCATGCATTATCTGTTTGAACTATATGAATCTGCCCCTTGTAATGAACTTCATACCCATTAATATGGTGACATTTTCAGAAACAAGAAGTACATAATAACATGAAAGGACAACGAATGCAATAGAGTAAAATCTAGTTTATATCTGGCAGCTAAAGAAGGGCCCTGAACATGAATAATGTATTCAATAATGTAATTCAATCACCCCTTAACATGAATAATGTAATTCAATCACCCCTTAACATGAGTAAATAATGTATAAAATTCCCTTTGAGAAAACGATCGAAGCATATGATATATGTAAAAGTCATGTATGTGTTCAAATATAGATTTTTAATGTTAAATTCTCATGAATTGGATTAATGACAGCATTAAATGGAACATATAGTAAGCCATATAATTTTTTTTTTACATTTTTAGTATTTTACACTTTGATTCAAAATCATAGAAATATGGTCCAGTCTATAATTCTGAATATTTTGAAATATCATAACCATTTCCCCCACACCCTCAATGGCGGCAAATTAGTTCCACTAATTAAAAGTGGGTTAAAAATTACCATTAATCATTAGAATAGGGAATTAGTTCTGCATCTCAATTTTCACATCACCCTGGCCAAAACCGTCCTACGCCACTGAAGTTTAACAAATAAACCAAAGAATCTCCTCTTGTTTATAATTTTAGGTGGAAGAGGAGGAGAAGGTGTAATTTATATTTTAAGAAATGTTTGTCTTTTCTGTTTAATTAACTTTTTGCATGTTTTCAATATGTTCGGTTTCAGAATTGGCTGGTCTCTGTTTGAGAGTGTGATTACTTGGTTGATTTTTTGTAAGGGTGTGGTTTTTTTGTGTTTGTATTAATGATTATGACAATTTTGATAATATTTATAATAATAATAATAAAAATAAAAATAATTGAACTATTTTAATCAAAGTTTTGTCCAAGGAAGAAGATTTTCCATTGTATTTTATGAATGGAACAAAAGTTTGATTTGATTTGATTTTTTTTATTTGATTGAATAAAGAACTATGATAGTTGTATGTAAATACAAAAGACATTTTCGATCTTCATTTTTCATTGCTAAAATATAGTAAGCAAACCAGATAAAATAAAGTAAAAAAACAGCTAAAATACTGTAAACACACCAGCTAAAATAAACTAAACAAAACAGCTAAAATACAGTAAACAAACCAGCTAAAATGCAGAAACAAACCAGCTAAAATACAGTAAACAAACCAGCTAAGATACAGTAAGACAAACCAGCTACTGTAGTATATACTAAACAAACCATGTAATAATAATACTAAACAAACCAGCTAAAATGCAGTAAACAAACCAGCTAAAATACAGTAAACAAACCAGCTAAAATACAGTAAAAAAACCCAGCTAAAATACAGTAAACAAACCAGCTAAAATACAGTAAACAAACCAGCTAAGATACAGAAACAAACCAGCTAATATATACTAAACAAACCATGTAATAATAATACTAAACAAACTTAACTAAAATGCAGTAAACAAACCAGCTAAAATGCAGTAAACAAACCAGCTAAAATACAGTAAAAAAAAACCAGCTAAAATACAGTAAACAAACCAGCTAAAATACAGTAAACAAACCAGCTAAAATAGAATAAACAAACCAGCTAAAAATACAGTAAACAAACCAGCTAAAAATACAGTAAACAAACCAGCTAAAATACAGTAAACAAACCAGCTAAATACAGCAAACAAACCAGCTAAAATACAGTAAACAAACCAGCTAAAATACAGTAAACAAACCAGCTAAAATACAGTAAACAAACCAGCTAAATACAGAAACAAACCAGCTAAAATACAGTAAACAAACCAGCTAAAATACAGTAAACAAACCAGCTAAAACACAGTAAACAAACCAGCTAAAACACAGTAAACAGACCAGCTAAAATACAGTAAACAAACCAGCTAAATACAGAAACAAACCAGCTAAAATACAGTAAACAAACCAGCTAAAATACAGTAAACAAACCAGCTAAAACACAGTAAACAAACCAGCTAAAACACAGTAAACAAACCAGCTAAAATACAGTAATACAAATGCAATATCTTGACAGCTCAAAATGTCTAAATGTCACCATCGCCAAAGTTGAATGTTCTGTGGTTCATTTCATTTTGTTAAAACAATGAGGAAGAATGGAAACAAACAATTCATTGAAATAGAGTTGTGGAGCATGTCATTCCTGGAAAAATATTAGGTTTACTATTCATAAAAATGTTGAACAATTTACATTGAACTAGAATAAGGAATTCATTCGTTATTAATTATGATTGTTATTTTCATAGAATTAGTATCCTTTTATCATCTTATTCACAAATTAATTTAACATATCAAATATTATTAGCAACGCCATTAACAGAGCTTATATAGTCCATATTCTAAAGGCCCGATGCACTTCTCACAATTAGAATAGATTAAACATTATTACACTACAGTAGTTGAGTATGTAATATTTCAATTACGGTATTCTTATTGTTCAACTTTCCAGAAAAGACATATTTTATATTTTGTAATGTGACATCCTCCAACAACACTTAGAGCAATGGTGTGTATAGTTCAGTGGCGGACCCAGGAATTTGAAATAGAAGGGGCCCAGGGTGGGGTGAATGGGGGTATACACCACCTCCGCTCCACCATTATGGCACCTACATGGCCAGGAATGGCGCTCTCCAACTCCCCTTAAATTTGAATATAATTTTCTTTTTTTTTAAAATCATTGTGAACAATTTAGGGGGGGCAGCTGTCCCCCTTCTCCTTTGAATCTGCTAATAGTTTTAAAGTATTTAGTCTTTTTCGAAAGATAGAAACCTTTCATTTTTCTGGATACCCAATCAATGTGACAATTTTCCTTTGGTTACAGTGAAACTTTTAAATTACAAATACAAAACATACTTTAAATGAAAATACTGTAAGATATATTTGATGGTAGATTATTCCAAAGTTTTTCTACCAGATTAATTTTTTCATTTTGGCAAGACCAGAGTGTTTTTAGATTTGCTTCTTGTATGTTGTGATAATCATCAACAGGAACCAGTGGCGGATCTGGGGGTGGGGGGTGAATAGGGTGGCTAGCCACCCCCCCCCCCCTTTCCAGAAAAGACATATTTTATATTTTGTAATGTGACATCCTCCAACAACACTTAGAGCAATGGTGTGTATAGTTCAGTGGCGGACCCAGGAATTTGAAATAGAAGGGGCCCAGGGTGGGGTGAATGGGGGTATACACCACCTCCGCTCCACCATTATGGCACCTACATGGCCAGGAATGGCGCTCTCCAACTCCCCTTAAATTTGAATATAATTTTCTTTTTTTTTTAAATCATTGTGAACAATTTGGGGGGGGGGCAGGTGTTCCCCTTCTCCTTTGAATCTGCTAATAGTTTTAAAGTATTTAGTCTTTTTCGAAAGATAGAAACCTTTCATTTTTCTGGATACCTAATCAATGTGACAATTTTCCTTTGGGTACAGTGAAACTTTTAAATTACAAATACAAAACATACTTTAAATGAAAATACTGTAAGATATATTTGATGGTAGATTATTCCAAAGTTTTTCTACCCGATTAATTTTTTCATTTTGGCAAGACCAGAGTGTTTTTAGATTTGCTTCTTGTATGTTGTGATAATCATCAACAGGAACCAGTGGCGAATCTGGGGGTGGGGGGTGAATAGGGTGGCTAGCCACCCCCCTTTGGCGACTGTAAAAAAAAATGGTCACTCATCTCGTGTGTGTGCTTCTCATGTTACATGTAGTAGGCTAGTCTCATAAAACAAACACTTTCTATTTAAAACTTAACTTCTTTTTCAGATGTCATCCAAGAGCATCTAGCCATCTACCAATTCCAAAAAATCTCAAATGGAAGGGGACACCCCTCCCAAATCCCATGATCAAGGGGGACAGGGGACACGTCTCCAAATATTTTTAGGGGGGTGGGGGTTGGTTGGTTGGTAATGATTTCATAAGTCAAGAAGATGCCTGCAAATTGTTGAAATGAACTGCGTAAATGACCCGGGTTTTAACAAAAATGTGCTGTACAACCGGTACTCTATATCTGCCCACACACATCTGAATTAGTTATATAATACACAACTCATGTGCATGTGCCTTTTATAATTTGAGAATTATGGGAAAAGCGTGTAATAATAATAATAATAATAATAATAAGATTGGTTTTCGGCATATGTAGTAGGTAAAGTAAATTAAAAATACATCAAAGACAATTGAGTTTTATTTTCAATGGAACATCACAGTGATTAATTAGATCGATGATGATGAATTTTATTACTATATATAAAAGAGTGTCATTTCCAGCAATTTAGAGGTACTACAGTATTTCCCAAAATGTTCCCACCTGAGCTTTTAACTATGGTGTGGACTTAATGGCTTTGAAGTAGGTAGGCCTAAAGTAAATACCTCAAAGACAATGGTTTGAATATTTATTTTCTATAGTACATCACACATGTTAATTAGATAGTTGTGGTTGCCGAAAATTGCTGATAAAACATAATGAGAAATTTGTTGGGGCCTCATTTTGACTATGTATTGGTGAGATGTGATGACCAGGGGCCCAAGCCTCCCGGAACTCAAGGGAGCCTCTCGGAAGTAGAGACAGCATCCCGCAAAATAAAATTAAATGTTATGAAAGCTAGTAAGTTTAAAATTGAAATGTTCTTTTCAGTCAAAATCCACATTTAAAAAATATCTTACTGATAGATTTTTCTACCACACTTTTAATTGCATTTCTGGGGAAATATAGCAATTTATTCTTGATTAAGTTATCACAACTTTATATTTCCCTATCATTATTTCCATTACGAATTCTAAATCATTTTACGTTGATCCATGCACAGCTGCTCTGTCGGTGACCTTTTGACCTTCCATCAACATCAACTTTAGAAATATTGCACCGAAATCAGTAATACATTGTTCTATTTACTGTAATTGATATGTTTTAATTCTGAGAAATTTCGGTCTTCTCTTTATCAACCTAATTCCTGGCAATCATTTAAACACGATGGTTTATTCCCTGATGGCTTGTAGTGGCATTGTAGCTTAGTAATATGATGCTTGCTTTCCAATCCAGGGTCCTGGGTTCAAATCACATCCTGAACAGTGGCGTATCTAGGAGCCTTAAAATGTGGAGGTGGGGGGGCTAATGGAGGAGCACGATGGTCATGTAGGGGGACTCGATGATTATGTGAGGGGGTGCTAACTTGCAAAATAAGGTAATTTTAGGTGATTTTTAACTACTTGAGCGTGATTTAAGGGGAAGGCGTATATTTTGAGGGACGTGGGCCCCACGCACCCCCCCCCCCCACACACGCCACTGATTCTAAAGCAGCATTCCCCTGGTGGCTCACAATGAGACTCCGTTTATGTTGAACTGCTCTCCCTTTGAGGAAGTATTCTTGGAGGTCAATACCCGGTCATCTAGAGGTGCTTTAAAAATCTTTAAAATTGCTCCCTCCCGTTGGGGATTTTGGTCATCTCATCAGGGGATTTCCCTCGATCAGGGATCTAAGAACCCTCAAATCGCTGGCACTTAATTTCAATTGCGTCATTACCTACATTGTTATCCATTTGTAAGATCTATGAAAACGTATGATTCATCTACTAACTAAATTGGATGTGAGCATTTTGAGCATGCATAAAACAATAATTAAAAATCCAAATTTAATTATAATGTATTTAGGTTATCATCAAAATTATGTTTGGGTTTCATACTAACCCCTTGTTCAGTGCTTTCCTATATAAAGCAAATTTAATGATTTATAATTATATTGCAAAGCTGTGTGCTATGTTGTCAGCTCTCTTGTACTGTGCCAGATGAATCAACAACCCTGTACTGTGTAGACCCCCCTCTAGAGTATTAATTACGAGTTTGCATGCTGTGGAGATATGTCAGTGCTTGTGTGTGTGTGCGCCGAGTTGTCTTAATAACAAATGCCTTGCATTAAATATTCAAGGTGTAACCAATGTGCTGATAGATAGAAAAACCTCTATTCTTCATGTTCTTTCAATATGAATAAATTAAAAATAAGTAATAAGTTGAAAAAATTAATGGGAATATAACTAATCAACCTATATAAGGCAAGTATTGTTTTATACCTGGTTTTGCGAACTTATTTTTTTAAAGATCGTCAGAGGAGGGTGGAAAAAAAATAAAATTTTGTTTTCTAATAGTGTAAACAGTGTAGTAATGGGATGGTTAAATGCTTTAAATTTGTAAAATTAGGAAGATATATACATATCTTATTTTTCAAGGCAGCAGTGGGCATAATAAAAATTTTTTTTAACTTTTATTTTTTTCTGAAATTTCTAATTTTTTGTGGTAGAGGTGCTCTAATTGGCCAAAAATAAAATGAAATTTTTATTTGAAATCATTATTGGCGGGCAGTGGATTCGCTGAACAAGGTATAAAAAGTGAGGAAATATTGTTGTATATATCTGATGAAAGGTTAATAAAAATTTGATGGTTACAACATTTTATGTTCGCTGCTCGTATTCTTCAGTCACTCCCTTGAACTTTTTACCTGTATACCAGTAATTTATTCATTCCTATATTTAATAATTTGTTCTTTATACTGACAGGAACTTCCAGAAATTGTGTCCTATATTTCAAAGTGTTAAATTTTCCTTTAAAAAATTATAATATGCATTTATATCCAAAATAGCTTGAATAATTAATATTAATAATTTTGGTTTTGTGATAAGTTGACCTACAGTGTCCCAATGCAATTTCCATCACAGACTTATAGATTTGAAGTAACCTTGTTTAATATTGCAATCTATTAATGATCCATTTTCACTTCGTATGACCGAGTTTCCATATTCTGACCTCTGACATTACACAACAGGAGCTTGGCATACGTCTACCACATAATAATGAGGAAGATGTTACAAATGATAACCTACTACAGTACGGTAGAAAGAAAAAGCAAACACCAAAATAAAAAGGGTCATTCTCCCAACATATCAATTTTTATTAGCATTTATGATTGGTAAATGTTAGATGTAATTTAGATAACTTACATTCTACAATTTTTTTATAATCACAAGTATAGGGGCTCAGGAAAAAAGTCTATAAACATGTTTCGCCCGACATTATCATATTATTTACAAGTAATAAGAGTAAAAGATTCAACAATCCTATCTTATAATTTATATAAGGGAACTCTCCGTTTGTGGAATACCACACCAAGCTAGTATATGTTGAAACATTTTATTAAAACCTATAGAAAATTTCCAAACTTGCAATATCCTTCTCGCTACAAAGACTTAAGTGTATTAAAACATTTTCAATATTGCACTCAAATCTTATATTCATAATAGACTCATAAAAACTGAAATCATTATTTATATATTTGACTAAAATGTTTGTTTTTTCTGCATTCTACACCACAAATGAAGTATAAATAAGAAGATTGAATTCTACTTAAATCTAGAAAACTGATAACTTCAAAATCACCCCCGAAATGATTGGTTTATTATTGAAAACTATACTTAACATACAATATTGTACTAATAGTAGTGATGCATATAAAAGAATAAATTACTAAATGCCTTGGTGTAGATGTTAAGTGCTATGTTCAAAGTACTGCCGTAATACAAACGGACAGATACTTTTACACACTAATGGGTCCCAAGGATTGATTCAGGCAGATAATCTATTAACTTCACAGGATAATCCCATACATTTTCATTGGATTAATACAGTAATCATCAAGAAAAACCACAGCATAATATACAAATTGATTATTAAATCATTCAGAATAAACACTGATGCATTTCAATGCACTTATGATCACCGTGATCTGCAAATTGAGAAGTTGTGAAAAACATTCCAATACCTGGCCAAGACTTTGAATTTTAGAAACTTTCAGTTATTCACATAACCAAACTCGCACATATTATTGTAAATTGAATTACAATTGCGTACAACTGGTATACTTACGTAAACAACACTCATGCATTTGTAATGCAATTTACACTGGAACGTTTTTCACGTCATATTCACGAGTCGTGTTCACTGCGATCATAAATGCATTGGACCGCAGCATAATTGAAAGAACACAATACACAGTTTTGAAAGATCAAGAGAAATCCCAACTTCAGTAATTAAAAAAAAATCAATAAACAGCATAAACACATTCTATTAGCAAGCTATAGAGCTAATTACTTAAATAATATATAATTTTTAAATACTTTGACATAATGTTTCAAAGGAAAAAATAAACATTTTAAAAAGACAAAAAACAGTGATCAACACTAAATGTATTTTTAAAACAAATCACATACAAATTTTCAAGTAAATTAATTAATTTTAACATCAACTGTTGAAATTTTATATAGATATCATCAACATAAGTCTGAATGTCTAAGCAGGGCAGTATTGAGGTAAAAATAATTGCGCACACAAAAAGCATCTGAATTGTCTAATAGAAACCATTATATCATTTGTTGCAAAATGTACACATATGTCCCAATGTTATCCACACTATATTATCTGAAACTTCTTTGAAATGTTCAACTTAAATCAGATCTTCACACATTTATATATGAAAAACATGTCTTATTTATATCAAAGAAAAAACACATAGACATTTACGTTATACATAATTATACTTATTCATAATAATAATTATACTTTTGTAATTACAATTACAAAACATTATTAATCAAAATAATACAAAAAAAATTATGCTAACTAAATCTTCTGACTTTTTTCAGGTTTTTTTAACTTATTTGTACACACAATTTAGAAGTACAATAAAATTCTGGGGTTTTAATGAAGAAATTTTATAGCACTCATGATAAAGATGAATAATTCTAGAAGGATAATTTTTGGAGGAACACAGGAAGTCGAAAAATTGGTGGTTGACAAGAACAACAAACTAAAACATCAAATCCATCCATACTTCATTAAAAGTAACAAGTAGCTAAATCTAATCATGGTTTGAAACTGAATTGCAAGAACAAGAACAACAATGACATGGACAAAAAGAAGTAATTAATTTTAAATTTGGTTCCATTTCCAATTAAAATAATAATAAAGGTAGTAAATAATATGCAACTTTTTATTAATCATTTGTCGAAAATGATTTTCCTTACAACAGAATTATTTTGTATTGTTTTGTTTAAGTGATGTAGAGTTTTCAGGTATTTAATAAATGGTCCTGTTTTACTGGCCTAGCCTTTCTCTATGTAAACTTCAGGAACATTTCTAATTGGTTGAAATATGTAGTCATTCAAGTTACCCCTGATCTATGGTTATTACCTATGATTTCATTTTATGTGTTTAATGATAACCAATGTTAAGGAAAGTTTCAAGTTTTCTAGAAAACCAACATTCTAATTCTTTTAATTGGAAAGGTGGTTGCTCTAGCCTTTACGTGCCACATACATACACACAAGCGTGTACAGATCACGTGTGAAAATGAACTTTCCAACATCATGAGATATCTCCAATCAGCATAAAATGATGAAAACCAACCGCAGGGGAGATATAAAAATTTCTAGGGATATATGCCGTACGATACAGCTTGACTAATTTATGCTGCAACATAAATCCATAAAAATAACAGAACTTACACATTGTAGACGAGGCTCAGACTGAAAGCTCAAATCAAACAGGACATTTTAAATTTAAAGATATGAGTAGGATTCCTAATGAGGAGCCAATGTAATGATGATGTGTTCTACAGTTTTAAATTAATTACTCCTAATCATCCATGCTTGCCAAATCTTTACTGCGACTGTAAATGCAAAATGAATTTAGATGAAATTGCATTTTATAGGCATGCATCTGGCTTGTAACCCTCTATTCATTTAGATAACAAAATTTTGTAGCTGCTGTATAACTTTGATTATCCTTCAAATTGTCCATCTACGTATTATCTGTCTACTTCGACTGCGGTTTATGATGCATCTTAAAGAATTTCATCAACATATAGGTTATGATTTTAAAAAAAGATTTCTGATCTGCTAATGATAGAATATTTTCAGGTGGTGGAATGAAATCACCTACATGTTACAGGTGAATAGAAGTTTGGAATGAAATTACATCAATCACCCTAAAAATACAAATTAAATGTTTTTTGTAATTGTTTTTAAACAGAATTTTTTTTTTGTTTTTTGCAAAAGAAACATGTTTAGATTGTTAATTTGTTCAAATGCTATGTCATATATTAGGCTCAGGGGGTAAATAGTACTTAATAGAAACCTGAATTATAGTAAGCTGGTTTGAAATTTTAAAAAATAAATAAAATATGCTAAAAGACTAAAAATGTTTGCACAAAATATGAATATATACCACATTCAAACAAGTATTATCATGTCTGAAATAAATAATAAATAACAAGCAAAAATATATTATAAGTAGCAGAGGTAACAGAAATAGAGGCTTTCACAGATTTCAGGCATTTAAAATATTATTTAGAGAATCAGAGAAAATTCAGTGGGAAGTGAGGTGGGTTAGAGAAGGATAATTCATGTAATTATGAATGTTATTCTCATACCACAAGAGAAAAGGTTATACCTTGAGAATCCCATTTAAATCGTCTAACCATAACAACTAGAAAAAAAATATTTTTCCTTTTTTTTAACTGATGCTTTGATAACGCATGTTATTTTTACAACAGTGACTTATTAATATTCATAAACAATAGGTCAAGTCAATTACTTCTTTATAGATAATTGTAAATCCCTTTTCACAAACCTACACACAAAAATGCATAGAAGAATACATTGTACAACAGGGTTCCTATAACACTGTAAACTAACATAATATTCTAAATACAGTTTGGTATGATATCCAATATATTTACAAATTTCAGTATAAAATTGCATAGGTAAATGGAGAGAAGACGTTAGTAAAGAAAAATGGTTATCATTGATGTTATTTTATCTGTTTGATTATGATTTCTATATAACTGTTTTGCAAAATTCATTTGAGAGGATAGTGTTAGGGCTTTAAAATTCTGTTGTTACTTTGAATTTTATATTTTGAAAAATTCAAATCACAAACCAATGATAACCACACTCTTTACTAAGGCCTTGGGACCAAGAATCAAGATATTAAGAGAAACAAAAAAAAATATTTGCCCTGGATTCTATTAAACAATTGGTTGGGCTTTTGTGAATAAAACCCCAACATTGATTATACTGTACTGACATTGTAGTCATGTACAGTCCATATATGTTTCTTGATCATCTGACTAAACTTGCATACTAACTTTGTCGCTTTTTGCGATACTCGTACCGACACTCTCTCATTGTTTATCATAGACAATTCTTTGTATTTAACTGTGAACTTATATACCTCATCACCTTATTCATATGAACTTAATGAGAATATCCAAAACACACACATATATACACACACACACACACACAGAACTATATAAGTAGTTAACATAAATATGAAGGTTGTATGATCAGAGAATGTACTTACTTAATAACAGATGGGACAAGAAAGTCTTTTGCATTAGTTTAAGATAATAATAATTTCAATAATTTTTTTTTGAAATATTTAAAAAATTACAAATAAAAATTTAATCTTTATATTATTAGGCTTTGAATACTAAAGATTACTTTATTAAAATACTGTACCTTGTTAGGTTTTATTTTTATAAACTTTACCGCTTTAATTAAATGAATTTTCAATCGTGGCACGTTTTAGCCGATACAAATGCAAACACATATTTCGAAAAATATTCATATGGGAGAATATTATATTATAATTTAAATCATTGCATTTTAATATAGACAGGGTTAACTCAGTTATGTTTAGAAACAAAATAATATATATATACTTAATGAATGAAGCCTTAATAATAATAGTAATCAGAAATTGTATTTTCAACTAAAAAATGGAATGGAAGTTTTACAGTTTTTACTAATAAGATTTTGAAACTGGCAAGAATATATAAAATAATATTAACATTATTAAAAAACATTACAAATAAATGTATGGATAAAAGTGTTGTATACATCACATATAAAATACAATATATACTATGATATATATCTCACACAACACAGGGTGAAATATCTTATGGAATGAAATTCTAACTTTTTGTGCTTGATTATAATGTCAAAGAACAATGTCAAATTTCCCAATTATTAATATTATTATATGTTGTTTAAAGACACTATAATATGTGGCATTTGAAACCATGACTATACACTGCTAGCTTACTATACAGTGCAATGTTTATTTGAAACATTTATTTGTGATAAAATCATGCAATTATGTATTGGAATTTGCAGAAGCATCACATGAAACTCTTGACAAGAGCATCTCATCCAGTCAACATCATATTGTCATTATTGCTTTCGAATATTCATTAGATGTTACGCATGACTGCATTCCAATGTTGCTATGCCTATCAGCAGTCAACTAATTCAGTACAACACTCACCATTTAATGCTACGTTTCACTGAACACATATATTGTCACTGATTGCGATCTTTAGTATTCTATATCTGTACGGACGATCTAGTGTACATGACAGAATATGTGCTATATGATCTCTTAGAAATTCACGAATTGGTTAATCTCACGTTAGTCAATTAATTGAAAACCACCGGATTGCATGTATAGTGAACAAAATTATTAACAATTGTGATTCAAGATCAAGATAAGGAACATCACATAAACAACAAAACAAAAATATGTGATGGGAGAGGAGATACTTATGGAAAAACATTCACCTTTGCTCTTTTCAGTACTTAATCTATGAGCAAAATTTGGTTTCTATATTTGTTCTTGATATTTTTAATACATATATTTGGGAATTATAAATGGAGGATTAAATTAATACTTTAATGTTATATTATTTCATAATTAATAGAGATATGTCAAGCAATAGATATGCCAAGCAATCTATATCCCACTCAGTATCCTATACTATATATTGCTTTAAGACATGACCTTTATAACATTACATGAACTTTATAACATCACATGACCAATTTACATATTGATCAGAGAAAAAAATCAGACTGGTAACACTTTTTGAAATATTAAATATTAATATTGCAACATTGTTTACTGGATCAATTTGACCTTTTCTATTTATACATTGAAATTGTTTTGTAAAACGTTTGTATGCGGTTTTGTTGAACCTTATTATGGCCTCTAAAACGAATCTCCTCAGCAGGTTCACGTAGCATGTGTGATTCTATTCAAAAGAAGCTCTGTATGCACATAGTTAATTGTCGATTCTGTACTGCAAATAAAACTACTATATTTCCACAACCATGATATTTGCCGAGCCTATTATCTGTAATTTGTTACAATGCATGCTTCCAAATTTACTGAAAGTAAATTCTTGGGTACTGCACAGTATTTTTATAATAATTTGAATAAATTCTAATATATGATAAATAATTTTACGTGAGCAAATGTTCATTACTTGAAAATAATTTATAAATATACTTTATCTTATAATAAATGTAATGTGAAGTAATTTGTGTTTCCATATTTTTGTTAAAATCCCTCCAAAACAATTACGGACATACTATTCCACAGTGTTAACAAATTATACAGAATATATTTTGAAACAAAGGTTGAAAGCAAGTTTGGTTTTTTTGGTAATTTAGTTGCAGGGTACACATAAAGAATAAATAGTAAGAATATAGTCAATAAAGACTGATGCATAGTAACAGAAAATAATGATGTTTTTTATGACGTAAATGTCAAATTGGTTGCATGGGTGTAATAGGAAGTAAGCATCAACATCCGTTGATGTTGTATTATTCATTGACCGTTTTCCAGGATGCTTCAATTTCCGATGATGTTGCATCTGTCGACTGTTGCTTAGGCTACTTTTGTCCTTGAACCTGATTGTCTATTGTCCAGATCTGTGGCATCCTCAAATGTCTCGTCATTTATCCTTCAATCTTTTGATGAGTCAACCATCCTTAAATTTCATTTCATTTTATGTTACACATCAATTTGGTTTTGCTCTCCTTAAATCAATTATCTGTTGTGACTGGTATTTTTATCTCGTACACCTTTGACTCATAGGATCTTAATGTCCACCTAGTACTTAGAATGACACTTAACCTTCTTGTCTAAGACGACGCCAGTTGTTTTCTGCTTTGTCATTAGAGCGAACCTGTCGAATGTTCAGTACAACACACCTGTCAAATATTGTACAACCTGCAATAACAAAATTGTCATTACATCTTATTAATACTACACTTGTAAAAAAGCACTGCCAAGACCGAACCTAGCACTTTAACGGTAAGCTGAAGTACCCCAAAAAATATTCCCTCCCATACGTTCATGAATAGTGCATTATATATGACTTCAGGGCTCGTCACAGTGTAATGGCTAATAGAGTGTTTGTACATTTGTATTCGATTTGAGTGTTCATTCCAAACTTGAGCAGTAATGAATATGAGCTATTATACACAAATATATAATACTGTATTACTTGCTCTACAAAACCTTACAGATGATCAGTAAACATCTGTTTATCTCTTTATATTATGATGTTAGATAAATGGGCGTACATACTCTGAAAAGACGACAATATGGTGATATTACAAAAACATGGCGACCCATCGCCGGATCATTACATTCTCAACAGCCCAGCTGTTCAAGATAGATGATGGAATTTCTTGCAGAATAAGAGTAAAATGGGTTTGTGCTGAATTGAGTTGTTGCTGAGGTTGGTTGGTCTAACCATGAGAACGTTGCCATTTCCATCCTACAGAAATAAGAGAGAAAAAAAAGCACTAAGAGAAGGATTTGCTCCTTGGAACCCATAAATCAAAGGATATAATTTAGAAGATGCATAAATATGTCATAGGTTTAAAAAAAATATATATGTATTATTATATATTATACATGTCTTATATGCATATCCACATAGATAATATAATGAAGAAATACCTGTATATATAGATTATTAAAATCATTCAAAAATTAATGATTAGATATAGGTTATATGCATAAAAATAAATCAAATATATTTTGTTTATTTATAATATATACCTACAATAAATTCATACACATCATACCTATATTAAATTAAATATTAAGTAATATAAAATTAATATTTTCATATACACATATTGCCTTTATCAAGGTTATTGCAGTAAGACCGCAGAAGCTGTTGAAATAATTTGTTTACGAAATCAGGCGTTCCTTCAAGGTCACTGTGTATTTGTTCATTTCCACAAGTCCATTTTATCATTTTAAAGAACACGCCAGTGGAAATAACTGTCCGTTGGTATTACTGTGATAAATATACATAAATAATAATAATAATCAAATATTGGTAGAAACAGTGCATAAAATAAAAAACAATGATGTAAAAATCAACAAAAAACTTCATTATCAATTGTTTGCAAACATTTTTCCTGCAAACTCGAACCTGTGATTTCTTGGTATCAAGGCTAGTGTCATAACACTAGACAACAGAAGCCTGTTGGTATTGCCATAAAGTATCGAATGGCATCCTCCCATAGCCGTGTATTTAGGCATATCCTTTGTCTACGCATAAAACGAACAAAGTGCACCTTCATCTCTCCCTATACCCTCTGGTATCACATCTAATCCTGTCATATAATATACTTCCTCTAATATAAGGTTAAAGGTAGCTATGGCGCACGCCAGAAGTCCATCTTTACAGGGGTCCCAGGTTTGAAGAAGCACTTCCAGGAGATCTGTTGAAATTTCTTTCTAACAAATATAAGGCTACATTCAGACTTGGAGAATAAATTCATACACATCATACCTATATTAAATTAAATATTAAGTAATATCAAATTAATATTTTCATCTACACATATTGCCTTTATCAAGGTTATTGCAGTAAGACCGCAGAAGCTGTTGAAATAATTTGTTTACGAAATCAGGCGTTCCTTCAAGGTCACTGTGTATTTGTTCATTTCCACAAGTCCATTTTATCATTTTAAAGAACACGCCAGTGGAAATAACTGTCCGTTGGTATTACTGTGATAAATATACATAAATAATAATAATAATCAAATATTGGTAGAAACAGTGCATAAAATAAAAAACAATGATGTAAAAATCAACAAAAAACTTCATTATCAATTGTTTGCAAACATTTTTCCTGCAAACTCGAACCTGTGATTTCTTGGTATCAAGGCTAGTGTCATAACACTAGACAACAGAAGCCTGTTGGTATTGCCATAAAGTATCGAATGGCATCCTCCCATAGCCGTGTATTTAGGCATATCCTTTGTCTACGCATAAAACGAACAAAGTGCACCTTCATCTCTCCCTATACCCTCTGGTATCACATCTAATCCTGTCATATAATATACTTCCTCTAATATAAGGTTAAAGGTAGCTATGGCGCACGCCAGAAGTCCATCTTTACAGGGGTCCTAGGTTGGAAGAAGCACTTCCAGGAGATCTGTTGAAATTTCTTTCTAACAAATATAAGGCTACATTCAGACTTGGAGATAAGCCGGGCTTGAGTTAGGTCCGGCTAAACTTTGCCGGCCGTTCACACTAGCGGGATTAGCCACCCGAAATTTGCATAATTAATGTTCATTTATTTACTCAAAGTCAACACAAGACCCCCCCCCCCCCCCAGCGACCCCCCCGCAGCGATTAAAGCCTGGCTTTAAAAAGTTAAACATGGTGGCACGCCAGGCCTTTACTTGAGATAAGCTCCCTAGTTCAGACTTGCAGGTGGATAAACCAGGCAGGTTTATCCACCTAGTCTGAACTAGGCCTAATTTTATTTTGGTGTGCATGGTGATACCATATGGCACTTACTTCCAGGAAACAACTGTTTAAAGTAGTAAAAACATGCAAATACTGTGAAGTTACGCGAGATGGGTTATTTTCCGGGAACTCTTCTTGCTTGCGAGAGTGCAGTATAGCCTCCTGATATCCGGGAGAATCCCGCAACTTGCAGGAGACTTAGGATCTCCGTCTTTACGATGTTGTTCCTTTCTGAAGCACGGTTTCTGTGAGCTTATGAAGTCAGAATTTTACTAGAGTTGAATCAAAATTATGAAAATTTTTACATTAAACTCCATTCACCTTCATCTTGTCTTGTTGAATATTAATTTTGCAAGCAAAAATTATTAAGCTGCTTTACTGTCTGCTGCACTGCCTATAATGATTATCTAATAATACTTGCAATATAATTGAATAAACTCAAGCAATTCTTATAATGTTATGGATGCTTCAAACAAACCATTACCCTTGTTTACTCTAACAATACTTTGGAAAGTATTTTGTAAATCAGTCTGTAATGAATGGTGGTTGTGTATCAATAAAAATATATGGCATTGTTGGAAGGACAGAATCTGGCAAAATGGGTTGCGGTTAAGTTTACTAAAAAATCAATAAAAATATAAGCATTAATTTAATAAAAGGATAGAAGCTGGCAAAATGGGTTGGGGTTAAGTAAGTTTAAAAATGAAACAGCATTTTTTAAACAATGTTGACATGCACTGAACTTTGAAATGGTCATGCGCTGAACTTTGACATAGTCATGCGCACTTGAAATACTAGAGTGCTTCAATATTATAGTACTAATTATAAACATTTAATGTATTTAATGTCAAATTATGAATAATAGAATAAAAAAAGTATGAATAGTAATAATTGTAATATTACAATTTTGTTAATAACAACATAATAATGTGCATATAATATAATACAGTGTAGATTCCTAAACATATGTAAACACACCACAACATTTAAACCCGGGCTCCGGAGGAAAAATATTTTTTTTTAATGTTGTACGACTGATTTTTCTAAGACTAAAAAAGCATATTTGACAAAAAAACTTGGAAGCAGTTAATGAGATACAGATTTTGAATATTTAAAAACTGGTGGAAAAATGGGCGTAACCACCCTTTTTTCCACCTGTACAACGTAAAAAAAAAATGTTGTCCTCCTGAGCCTGGCTTTAAAAATCTATGAGAGCAAAACCAATACAAAACCAAATTACTGACAACCAAAACTAATATGAGAAGTTTGACAATAGGATTGCAACATCCAGTGTTCGTACTTGATGTACACATTATGATAAGGCCAAAAATAACACAGTGATCAATTCGTAAATTTTAAACAATATCTTCAACAAGTTAAACCAAACTATAATGTAGGGCAACTCCAAAATAAAGCTCACTTATTAAAATAATTTTAAAACTTTTAAAGATGATGATGATAATAATACAGAATGTATAATAGAGAATACTGCAGTGAAGGACTATAATATGAAGTAAAATCATAATTATCACACACATTACAATATTTTAGATTCATTTTACTTCAGTTACCTTTACAGTTAAGCTGCGAAAAATGACAATTAGTGATGATGATAATGATGTTGATGAAAATAGCAACAGATAGAAAAAAAAAATACAGTCAACTCTCCCAATACCGACCACCCAGAAAACCGGATTTCACGCAAAACCGGTCGTTTTTTAAAGTCCCAAAATCATTCCTATTCTTACCGTAATTAAATACTCCCAATTCCGAATTCCGGCAAAATTTAAAGTCCGGAACAATAAAATTACCTTCTGAAAACCGGACGGCCAGTTTAAAGCGATGATTTATTGACGAAATATGTTAAATAAATCATCGGAGACACATCGACTGACTCCAAATAACAACTATCAATCACAGAACAACACCACGTGTACGATCCTTAGTGATGTTCGTGTGACACGCCGATAGCGCATTAATTGTGTGATGCGCCGATAGCGCATTTAAAAGTTTATTGTTTTAACCGTCTTCTATTTAGGCCGGTTTTTAAATTGTTTACTTAATTATAGGTTAAAACAGTTGTAAATTACGTTTGTTTCTCATAATTTATAAAACGTTCGTAACTTTTTCACGATTATGTTTTTAATTTAATTTCATTTGCAATGGATTTTATTTGTTTTAATAAATTTGTAAAAATAAGTTCATAAGTTTTATTATGATTCTCATAATTAAAATAATTATTTCCTTAAGTTATGTTTTTAATTTATTTTCATCCGCAATAGATTTGATTTGTTTAGAATAAATTTTTAAGAATAAATTCATAAGTTTTCATTATGTTTCTCATAATTAAAATACGATCGTACCGTAATTAAGTTATGTTTTAAATTCATTTTCATTTGCAATAGATTTTATTTGTTTAATAAATTTATAAATTATGTTTCTCATAATTAAAATGAAATCGTTCGTAAAATTTCATTGAGTTATGGTTAATTGCAATAAGCCTAGATTTCATTTGTTTAATAAACTGATAAAAAAAAGTTCATAAGTGTGTTTTCTTTATTAAGGAACGTATCCTTTTCTCACATTTTGCATTCATTCTTACGCTAAGGCAAACCAAGCGGTCCCAACATAAGGCTATCGATTTCATAAAAACAATTGCGCATGACACTTTGACTGTCACCTCTGACTATTTTCTATTGGCTGACGCAGTTTAGGAGGCGTTGCATAAGTTAGCACTTATTTTTAGCATTCAGTGACCCACCAAGGGTATGCCAGCAGCATCATCGAAAACCAATCACATAACATAATCACATGTAACATAAATAATAGTAAATCTTATACGTGAACTGGTCTGTTTAGCTATGAATCAAAGATCCTATAACAAGATAGCATTCTCCGTGAATTCTGCGAGCAAATTCTGTACCAATGCAGTGTAGGGCGCCCTCTCGCAATTACATTTACTTTTCAACTTTGACATCTATGATCTTTGTGAAGTTCCATGATAACAACTAGGATGCCTTTTCTTATTTACAATTATTTTCTATTGCTTTCTACGTGAATGGACGCTTCTATTTTGTTACACATAAGCCGCAGAGCGTTATCTTGCTATTGTACAAGATCTTTGCTTTGAATGGAATGTATGAAGAAGCCTTAACACAGTTTTTTGCAGTTTTCAATTTTCTGAGAGATAGAGAAGGCCAATATATTTAATATATCCTCATATACAGTATAACTGCATAATATATAGCCTATAATATTAAAATCAAAAATATTAAAGTATAACAATTTTTTGGAAAAAATATATACTACCTTATATTATTGCGGCTTTTCCATATTCATCCACGACTGCAAATAGAGATATAGATTAATTAATAAATATATTAAAAGATTAGAAATATAAAAACATAGATTACATTTTTCAATTAGACATATTTTCTCATTTACTAATGAAAAAAATTAATTCACAAAATTCATTTTTTGTAAATATAGAGGGTGCTGTTTACAATGGTTTAGTATCACAAAAAGATTATCTTATAGCAATTAATTAATAGACTAGAAATATTTTTAAATAATCATAGATTTATAGTCATACTGCAATTCTCTTGAATACTTTAAAGTACAATATGGTTGGTAGTTTGCACTTCAGAGTAAAATAGAAAGGCACTAAATTTCTATATATTGTTTTTACAATTGTTTCTAATTAAAAATTCTTTAATCAAATCTATCAAGTTCCTTGGAAACACTTCGCAGCTGTGATCTACAGAAAGAAGAATCACCATAGTAAATTTGTGTCTTATGTAAGTGGCTTATTTATTTATAAAATGCAAGCCATAGGCGGCCAGGTAGACAGATCCTAAGTCTTCACATCTATTTGAAAGGAAAGTAGACTGCATGCTGGGGAAACCAAGCCACTGACGTCTTCACTTTGTATGTAGTACTATTATAATAGTACTATTTTAATGGTTTTACTAAACAGAAGTAGCAAGTTACTTGCATAATAAAACATTATTCTCTCTGGAAAAAAACATGCCAATTAATTGAACTCCCTATTTCTAATCTCCATAGTACCTTAGTTCATAGAGCACCATTTCATTCTGTAATTGGCAAGTGTTTCATTAAACCATGTCTTGAATTATTCATAAAGATACCGCTAATTACTCGAGCTTTTCCATTCCTCCTTTGGTTCCTTTATGTAATTAATTTGTTCCCGTAAAGTTTCATAAAGCAGCCACATTGTCTTACAAATTGTTCAGTTACTACTTACTTTCAACAAATGATTTGCATACAGCTGAGACTTACATTGCTCAAAATAAATTAAATTACAAAAACCTATTGTTTCTTTACACTGAGTAAAAACTTTTGTGAGTTAAATATATCTGGATTTAAATATAGCCATCAATCAAATTGTAGTAAACGATTTAAAAATGTGTGTATATCATGATCGAATTGTAAATGCCGGGCACCAGAAATGTGTTCGTCTGTTAGCTCACTTCCTATTGATCTATAGCTCCCCTAGCGGGGTCACTAGCCTGTATGTCTCAATCAATTATGATCCCATTTTAAATTTAATCAACGGAACACAATTGTAAGTTTCATTACGGATGTGCAAACAAGCTCGCCGTCTACTGGAACAACAAGAAGCTCAAAGAAACGACTATTAACTTAAATTATTGCAAATAAATAGAAATAATGGCTAATACCTCCTTACAACAAATCCGGCAATTGCAGTGTGCAATGCATGCTTCATCTATATTGGTTTTCTATCAAGTTTTATTGTATACATAACTGTATAAAGCCTCATTATCTTAAATATGTTTAGCTGACTGTAGCATTAACTTGTTACATTTGTAATATTTGTAAGATATATTGCGTTCATTAATGTTTTACTTATCAAGTATGGGTCTTGCTTGAAAAGCAGTAATGTTTGCCTTATATACCACATACTGTAATGCAAAGGCTATGTGTATCACCTACGAAACATATATAATCAGCTCCTTGGGGGCTATTCCTTAATGTTGCAGCCTGTAATCAGCAGATCGGCAGTGAAGCCTACCAGGCACCCATTTTACTCTTTGGTGAAGATCAAAGAACCATTAACAGCGACATGTGCTGCTTTTGGGCAATCCGGCCAATCAGTCATACTTTTTGTTCTTTTCTTTACGGGTGAAATAAATGATATATGATATGAAGAAACAAAATGCATAAGTGCCTTGCTAAGTGATCTGCTCAAAACCAGAACCTAAAACATTTTGATTGGAGGCCCTTGGCTTTACTGCTGTATGCACAATCAAATTATTCTATCATATCTACATTATAGACATATTGAGAACAACTTATCAAGGAACGATTTCCAAAGTGAAGGCACCACCCACCCCTCAAAAAGACAACTATAATTCCTAAATTTAAATTTCATCTGGGGTAAAAAAAAATACAATTAATAAATAATAATAGAATTGAGTCCCAACTGATTTTTGCTCACTTAGTATCAAGATTCACCAAACAATTTTCAGACAAATGGTCAGG
Organism: Anneissia japonica; assembly: GCF_011630105.1. Lineage (NCBI taxonomy): Eukaryota > Metazoa > Echinodermata > Crinoidea > Comatulida > Comatulidae > Anneissia > Anneissia japonica. The sequence goes on from NW_022714175.1 coordinate 258,433, forward strand.
GGAAAGCTGCAAGGCTTTCACCGGGCTGTCATAAAAAAGAATTTTCATATTATCTTTACTTCAAGTCATATTTTCATCCAAATGCAAACATTATATAGGGTATCAAAAATTTGATTATGTACATCAAAACTCTAAATTTTCACAAAGTCGTTTACATTATTTACTTAAATATTGGAAGTAGCCAGTGTTGCAACAGCGAGAAAACCAATATTTTTTTGTTTTCACAAGTGGAGTATTGGTTGAAATTAAAGATTGTCGCTTTCTTTAGTGTTGGTGATCACATGGTACACCCATATTGGATTTTAACTGGGTTTTCTCCTTGCAACGGTACTGCTTTTACTCTATGTTTGATGGATCAGTTCTGAACAATAATCCACAGAGTGCATACCTCTACCCTGTGCCTGAATTCCGAACAATATGTAGGCTGTGCATGATAGGCGATTCCTTTACTTTCTTATTATGTACCATTCCACTAAATTTTATGATGATCCATTTCTTAGATTTTGCATGGTCCTGCTAACAGACAGACAAAGGTGAATACATATACCTCCTGGGCTGAGGTAATTATGTCAAAATACTGAAGTAATGGTTCGATAATCAGTATTTTGAACAGTTCAAGTGCTGCTTCTGTTTCATAATTCCAATGCCACAGCAACTCATCCAGCTATATACTGTAGCTTTCTTAATGAAACAGTGACTTCAAAAGTGATGAACTTTGCTATGTACTATAGTCCTCAGAGACGTTTGGAGTTAATTCTGTTACATTTGATGTGGCCGTCATTTGTTAAATTGCTTTCTTCAATCATGTTGGGGTTTTGCTTAATCCTTCCGGTGTCAGTATGTGGCAGATATAATATGTAACATCCCCCACTGCCATGAATATCTATATTTCTGCATTCACTTTTCCTCCAGACAAGAATACATATCTTTGCAACACATTCTATCTTCAAAGGTGTTTGTCATTTTCCAATTTCATATCTTGGGTTCTGAATGGCATCCATGAGTACATCAGTATACATGATCAAAAGGTGTAGATAGAAACCTTTCTTTATTCTGGATACTTAATCAACTTTTACATTGTTCTTCCTTAAGGTACAGCAAAATGAAAATGTAATATTAAATCAAATTTTTGTTTAAGTTTAAGAGATAAATTAGGAATGAAACTTCTTAATCAAAGAATAATTCCAATACGTGGAGAAATCTTTAAACAAAAATTTTCATTGTGTATGTTCCAAGTGAAGAAACTATCAAAAGTAATGCCTAAATACTTAAAACTATCAACGCTATCAACCAAGTTACCATTTATTGACAAATAAATATATAGAAAACTTCAAAGATTGGATTTAGAAGGTACATAATAATAAACTATCATAATCATATTACACATAAAATTGCAAAAATTTAGAATAAAAACTTATACAATTTTTTATAATTTATATCTTAACAACAGCAAATGAACATATATATTTTGCAGGTGATGGTGATGATGATTATTTTGATTATATGCTAATGAGGATGTTACTGACATGAAAATGATGATGATGTTGCTAATAAGAACATTACCTACTTGACATACATTCAGGCTAAATCAATTTGGTTTTCCATGGGCAAATGATGTTCATTGATTCAGTGTTATGATTAACAGAAGGATAGTTTACACGTACCATAATGCTACGTTAATTGGTCTATGCAGATTAAAAAACACAAGCACTGAAATAATACACCAAAAAATGTACCCTCAAAAATTAAGTCACTTCTTTTCATTAACTCTATATTTGCTGAGACAATGTAAACATTAACTGCATATACGAGCAACATCTCCTTCTACCTTGCCACAATAATTTTCCAAATTTTCTAGCATGGATAGGAAAATTGTGCATTACATGTGGCAAAGACAAGCCAAACCAGTAAATCCTTGTAAAAAATCAATTTTTAGTAATTAATACAGTGTTTTATCATAAAATGAAAGTTATAAAATGCTAAAAGAATCATTTAAATCCGATACTTCGTTATAAAGTTACAGGAGTTTACACGTACTGCTGTTATGTGAGAAATCAGCCGTCAAAGTTTACGATTTTGGACAATTCTCATGCACAGACCATCAACAAATCGTTATAAAATGTTGTTTTAACGTGAAAAAAAACCAACAAATATAACAACATATTATGATGTATAGATGTCCAATAAAATAGATTTCAAAAATTTTGGCAATCTAACATATTTTGGCCATTATCTCTGAAACAAAATTTGGGAGGAGTAACTCACTGATTTGGCTTGTCTGTTGCCAAATATGAAATTGAATTATGCTCCCCTGCCTACAAAACAGGTTCTAAGTTCTCCTATAAATTTATGTCGTGTTTCTAACACTATGGATAATCATTTAGTTATATTCTCTGACAGCATTTCTAATTAGTTTCTACACCCAAAAAATCCTGGTATTTCAGTCACGCTCAAAATACGTCATCACTTACCCAGAAGGGAGTGTGAACTGACAGACAGACATATTGACATTTCAAATTGAGATTTTGTGTACCAGTTGTTGACATCAAAATTTAGCTACACAATTTGAAACGATACCTCTGGCTCAGTGGCTTGGTATGCTTTTATTTTTGGTCTCTTTAAAATAGGGGTCATACCAACAATGAGCTATGTTTGGTATAAAACTATTATAAGCTTGGCATTTGGCGGAAAAGCTAAAAGTTTTGGCAAAAGCTTGTGGGTCGTTAGCAACCTGTTGTTTTGAATTGTATATATGGCAGTGATGTTGTTGCCATCTCAATCGCACATTCCTCCCCTTTGCATTTCGATTGTGCAATTTCTGTTTATACAATATAACTCTACAGTTTTTCGTAATAATGTAATTTTTTAGACTTATATAGCGCCTCTTAACAACAAAGCCTTTAAGCGCTTCACATATTACAGCCAGTCAGTGGATCAAGCACATATAGAACATATACACACTCAGCTCCAGGGGGCAAATTCTATAACGTTGCAGCAGTAATTTTGTGTTTAAACCTACCAGGTAACCAATTGTACATACTCGTCCGTGGAGAGAGACAACCATAGGTAAAGTACCTTGTCTACTGACACAAGCAAAACTCACAGCAAGGGATTGAACCTCCCACCTCAAGGTTGAGAAGCAGAAAAGCAACGCTGCACCAAACCGTGCAGACTAAACTATGTTGAGTGGTTTTCAATGTACTGTGAGACGATTTTTATTGTGAAAAGTGCTGAAGATTTAAAGATGTGAGTTTTAACCTTTATCATAGAATACCAATAACCCGGATTTAATTTTTCTTTCCACTGGCGAATCTTTTTTTACTGGCAGTAAAATGGCTGTGTTTTGAAAATCTAGATCATAAAACAACATTTACATTTATATTTTACCTCAAAAAATTCAGCCTTGGAAATATAGTTCTACACTACTCCAATATGTTAATTTGGTACAAACATTCATATACTGAACTGCACAAACTACACAACACATTGTTATCCCATAATAATAGGTAGCATTTGATAGGTATGGCTACATAACTACATGAATATCTTGATTTGTATGCCAACAGAAAAAAGAGACATTTATAATTAACAGTTGCATATAATATTTATTTGAAATCAAACTAGTGACTTATAATAATAAATATAGTAAACATTGTTAAGCTCAGACAAAAAAACAGGAATCACTATGGGGTTCTACAGTTTTTCTATTTTAAATTTTCTAGCTGTGATGGAGTTACGTTCGCTAGAATTTTACTTCTACACCTGCATCTCCAGCTCAAGATATTTCCAGAAGGCTCTATCAATATCACATAAATAATAACACTTTAAAGCCAAAATTGGATTAAATACTGAACTATTTCATCATCAAATGCATACAAACACATAAATAATGCATGAGCACACATCGCAGCGCTCAAAATATTTCTGGAGGCAATTCACTCGCACAGTGCTTTCTTCCGTTACATTTTAACTCTCTTCTCTAGCAATTCCTTTTCCGATTCCAAGGGAAGTATTTCTACTTAATAATATCTGTTTCTCCACGTCCTGCAATCATTCTCTTTAATTAAGTTTTTTGACCTTAACGCCAAATTGCATGGTTCAGTGATTCTAATACAGACTACTGTTTGTAGTATTTTAAAACAGGGGATTACTATAATTAGGTGATGAGGCCAGGCTAGTTTTCAAAATTAGCAATTTTTTCAGCTTACACTATGAATTATTCTCAATAGTGACTTAACACAGATGTAATACTCATCGTATGTATTTAAAATTCTCTGCTTTCACTTGTGATGTCAGACCACCTCTCCTTGAAAAAGCAAGTCCATAAAAAAACATCTAGATTGCAAACATAGTCAAACCCTAATTCCTGAAAACCCACTTTCTACTGTTTGTTTTCAAAACTATTACTAACTGCAATTTATTCACACTAATATTCTACATTCATATATTTGGCGTTTTCTTTATATTTGCTTTAAAAAAAACAAAAAAAACTGCTCAGTAAAAGTAGTAGCTTGCAAAATTCTACCAGGTGTTTTGTGGAAATTTGACTTTAATTTGTTTTCATTTTCTAAGAGGATTCATTACACCCTACCTAAATCTTACCCAGGGATGAACAACCCTGTGCTGATCTGTGACTCCATGGTTAAATAAAGTTGAACTTGAAGTTAAAGTTGAACTTTTTCACACTTTGAAGATCACTAAGTAATTGAAAAGCTCCAATGAGTTTTGGTTCAAATCCCAAAACACACCATAGGTTTCTTACTTTAAGAATTTACAAAATTATTTTCGTATAAATTTGTTTCATCTTACTGTATATTTCATTTGTCATTTAATCCTATTTATTTTGTTTATTCCATTTATTTTTATCCATTATGCTTGGCTGTCTGATGTAAAATATAATGTAATAAGTTTCAATTATATAGTGCTTTATACAGAAATCTTTGTGTGTGAGCTACCCACTCGTCTGGTCACAACAGGGGGCTGTATGAACCAGTACAGCGGGGTAACCCCTACTTGTCTCGAAAGGTGCAAGTCCTGGGTTCTTTAAAGTGCACATGAGCCAAATTGTGTATACTGTGCCTATGGTTTATAGTACTTTGTCCAAGGAGACACTTGTTCCACCACAAGCACCATAGGAGAGTTGTGCCATTTGTACCAGCGCCAAGATTATGGCAGTATGTTGCATTAGGGACTGGCAATGTGGATTTCGTTTAACTTGGGAGAACAAATAGCACTTCATACAATAAACTTAGACTTAACGTAGGAAGTATTATAGTCTCCTACATCTTTACACCAAATAGCTACAATTACCAGACACATGCCTAAATTAGATACAAAATTATTATGAATTATAAATACCTATTTTTCTATTTAATGTAGTAGATATTAGCCATCAGCATTTTTGTATAGACAAGAAACAATCAGTTGTTCATGTTTGAGATTATAATAATGATTGGAAAAACCTAGAAGGGACTCCACTGAATTGAAGTTCACAAGAATTCATCAATATTTTAATCATTATCATTTTTACTAATCATCTCATTACTGCCACCATCAATACCATCAGCATTTTGATTACAATAATAATTGGAAAAATTTACAAGAGATGCACTGAAACAAACTTCAGAATTGTTTTAGGGTGTAGTATGCATATAAAGACATCATGAACATTTACTTCAATAACTCAATATCATTATCATCATCATCACCAATGGCATCATCATCATCATCTTACTAATACTCCTAATCACTTTTTAAAAATTCTTTTCCTTTTCTTGTTTTAACATCATAATCCCAACCAACATCACATCTTTACATCACTATTACATCACCTATTACAACATCACCACCATCTCAATCACCTCATTTTCATAATCATTACCATCCATTTTCACTGATATACAAAAACAAATTCCTCTTCATTTATACTTCAAATATAAGACACCCCCTCCATCATCATATTATGCATTAGATATTATCATGTTACCAATAATAGTTAATAGTCTGATATTCCAGTCGCATCATCATCATCTCAATAATATTTCGAATTCTTTCATGAATATATTCACACAGAATTGGATAGGCAGACATTCTAACTAAATTAATTCACTTCATTCAATAATTCTTGTCTTACTTTATTACCATTACAATATCATAATTAATTAGTACTATATACAATATCTGTGCCGTAATCAAACACTTGTTCAGGGCGACAAAAGCGGGGTCCAGGGGCAGGTGGTCTGGCAAATCATGTAGTTCGAGATAAGACAGTAGATCAAAATTTTGTTTTCCATACTAACGTTGAATATAATTTTTTTTGTCTCTGGGGCCCTGCGGAGCCCAGGCTGTGGGGCACAGACCTCCTGCTCCCCCTTGCTTCGATAGTGCTATTTTTTGCTGGAATCAGTTTCATCTTGTATACTATATGTGTACACAATACTGCATCAATAGCTTACGCTCTACAATCAGTTGTAATTAAAGATTATTTTTGTTTAGGTTCAAAACAATTATGCGTCTCAGCCGCCTACATCAATCTTAATCATAACTAATTGTTTTCTTGTCATTTCAATTAATGAATTTATGATGACTAAATTACAGTATTTCTTTCATGGTGAAATCGACCTCAGTATCATATTCAACAACCTGACAGTTAATCAAGTAAATTTATTATGAAAATGTGTGAACTTACCATCTCAACATGCTAACACTGCACTGCATTATTTTTCCACTTTGACGAACAGTTCAAAATCTAAATGGTGAACAAAATTTGAAAGAAAATTGAATGGTAATTCTTTTAAATTACTAAATGAAAAATTAGAATAGATGTTATATTAAACGTATTTACAGTATATGATGTGTAATAATATATAATATGTCAGTGATAACAAAACCTTTATTCACTGTACATTAGCCTATAATGAAACATTGTTTTGTTCAAGCCTGACTGACTCAATATTGTGAACATTAGGTGTCCGGCTTTTATTTAATTGTTGGGGTGGGCAGTGGTGGCACCAGCAGGGGCATCCGCCCTGCAGAGGATAGGCCTAGACCCCCGTTGCCCGACGCCACAATATGGTCGTCGGATCAAAAATTTATAAAATGATAATTTGCCTATTCAAATAACATTATTATAATTGCTAATCACTAATGTTGTGGCCTAAAAGCACAAATGGGGGTGGGGGGAGGAGGTCCATACTAAGTCATAAAAACTTTCCCCATGAACTCTACCAGGCATATTTTATTCCTGGACCCCCGTCAGACATGTCGGACTCCCTGTCAGCAAATTTCCAGTGCCACCGCTGGGGGTGAAATGAAAAATGTTATAGTAATTTTGGTTCTGTATGAGAAAACAACGTATTTACAAAAAAATAATCTTATATTTATTGATGATTGATAATGAGACAAGAAAAAAAGACAACAGAATATACTTTTATGTGAAAGCACTTAAAAATAGATTTATCATCTTGTTCATCACATGGATTGCAAACGAATACATAGTAATAAGGCAAACATCTAGACTGCAGACATATAGTATCCAAACTTACTACAATGTACTTTTCAGTCCCCATTTAGACAAACCCATACTGATTAATTAAATTCAAAAGAATTGAATAAGCATTAATTTCTCTGGTTAAGATTGAAATAATCCTCAACCAATCAGATATGAGCACTTGCAGTAGTTAAGCATCACAGGATCTAAATGCCTCTGCTTTTAGATCTTGCGATGCATCATGAATTGTGGGTATTTTTTCTAAACATTGGCAGATATCTGATTTAAGAAATTCTTAACTCTGGTTTAAGAAGAATGTTAAATGTATATGTTGTCTTCTTCTATTATAATTAGAGCAACCACCATATATATCTATATGCAAAAAATATAAAATCTGGAATAACCCTCTAGACAATTGAGTGTGAAAAATATTCTAATTTAAAATGTTCTTATAAATATTTAAATTATATACCACTGTGTTTTCAATTGTCATCTACAAAGACTGCCTAATTTGTAAAAAAATGTTTAAAAGTATATTTACAAATACTCTTAAATTCCTCAACAAATTTTAGGAATTTCATGGTAAAACATATGTAGAAAAATCATTGAAAAATACTTATGTATTTTATATCAATTTTTTTTTTCCAAAACAATTTAATTAGTAACAAGTCAAAGAACAACAGCTCTGCAATGTTAGATGTAGCATGAAGTACACTTTTCTTTATGTCACTACTTGATGTCTGAAGATGATCATAGACCTATGGTATACTGTAGGTATCTGTCTTCGTAGATTCTTGGCATACTGCAAACAGCCTTATAATTTTCCTCAAGAATTTCATTTAAGTGAATTATAAACGAAAACGAGGCTGATGGTATCAGTGGTTATTGTTTTTAAAAGAAATTATACTTCAATGCCACAGTTGAGTGGTGCTGTAGCACAGTGCTTAAGATGCTCGTCTTCAAATTTCTGGGTCTTAGGTTCAATTTGTGTCACGGTTACAGAATTTTTTCTCACGACCAAAAACAACCCTATTCATAACGAAACTTTGTCTACTGTAGTTAAAAGGGAGGCCAACATTTTAACGTTTTAATGGTTATTGGGTCAGGAGGCCATGATTCGATGTTTCAACCTTTACTGGGGTGAAACAAATTTGACTTTTCAACCTTTATTGGCTCATATGACCCAATATAGATCGAAACGTCAAATCATGACCTGCCTCTCATTATCCGGAGCAATATTCAGTATTTTATATAAACATCAGTGCATCTGTTGGTAACTTGATAAGCCTACATAGAAGAAAGGGGTTGTGGGAGAGAGCAGTGAACTGACTCTGACCAGGATCTTCACAATGCCTTTAGCCCTTTTATACCAGTATTATTAAAAATACACTCCTGATGTAATAATAAAATTCAGTATTTGAACTATTTGTATGTGTAACTTAAATTAGCTAAATGGATGATAGAATGGCAAGTAAAAGATGCATAAATACTGTTCCACTTGGTAATCAATTACAATTTTAATTTAAATGCATTAACAGATTTTACCATAGACAGTATATCAGTAGAATTTTGAAGGAGGTAAAGCTTCCCTTGCTGGGTTTTAGAAGTGTGGGGACAAGCAGTGGGGGGGGGGAGTTTTAGTGTCCTATTTTATCACACACATCCATCATCCTTTCTATTGAAATTACCCAGAAGCCTTAACATACAGCATCCATCTTATAACAGTGTAATATTATTGATTTTTCCTACAGCCTACAATTCTTTTACTACCGTTACGCATAATACCAAGTTATTGATCTTTCATGTTTCAGCGAATGGCGTACATAAAATTCTAAACAAATCAAGCGCGAGAACTGAGACAAGCAGCCAGAATATGTGCTTGTATTTCAAAACATGTTAATATCTACCAAACTGGTATCCAATTATTATTATTATTATTATTATATCTTTAAATAAGAAACATGGAAGTATATTATGTTAGTATATAATTCTGTGAATTTATTTCTAATACAAAAGATACAGCAATCAAATTCAGTTATTCTAAAAAGGTAAGTTTATTGACATTGGATTTCCATGTAGTAAAAACATTGTATTACCTCCATTTTGTGACTAGCTAATGTGGTAGGCCCACATACATTTTTTAAATAAGAACCATTAAAAGTTTGCCAAGACTAAGCATTCTTATTTCTTTGCAAATTTCATGCTCAAAATGTTCTTATTTTATACACTTTTCAAAGAAAATTATTTAGTATATTTCTCTTGATATAATCTTTTTATACATTAATAATTTACTGTATTCGACTAGCATACAGTAAATTATACAAATTAAAAATAAATACATCAATTGACATTCAATTTAATTATATTCATTTATTTTCCAGAAGACATAAAATGTACAAACAAAATATAATATTAAAAACTACGCAAGTCTGATGGATCATTGGAAATCGAAAAAAGGTAACTCTATGAAAATTATCCTACTGGTGTAGGGCAAAATTTGATTTTGACATTCTACCTTGGCCTCAATTTTTTCTTATTTTGCACTTATTTTTTAAGCAATTTCAGCCTCAGTGTTCTTATAGAAAAATAAGTGTATATTTGCAACTATAGGCTATATACTTCAAATTTTAAAATATATTACTTATCTTGAATTATAATATACTTAAAACGAGATTCAATATTTTAATGGTTATTTAAGTATGCTAATCGCTTTCAATTAAATTTTACGAGAGAAAATATTTTCCTCAGCAATTAACAGCAGCATAAACAATATAGTTCCTCCTTTGCGTAGACCCTTAATTTGGATGAAAATCAATTTATGGATTATCGTAGATGTCCGTAAATCGACAAAAAATTGTTTTGATCTACGTATGATGGCAAGTTGATAACTTTATTTGACCCTTACCTTTGTTTCTCTGGTATAAGACCACACCCCTCCCTGAGCACAAAATTATGCCAGTTTTTGGGGGTGGGATTATACTCAGAGAATCTCTTTTCAATTAAAAGGCAATTTTTCAACACTGCCTAATTTAAAGCCCTTTGATGTTTATAATATTAAAAGATAATAAAGAATAAGGATCTCTCATCTCTATTTTCCTTTTATTTGCATTATTTGTAAGTAGTCCTTGTTTAGTTTTTCATTTTATAGGTAAGTTTTCATGATATGTAAAAGGTGGCCTCATGCAAGAACACCAACTTGGTGAACGAGCTTCCATTGTAAAAGAAAGATTTTATTATTATCATTATTATTATTATTACATTAGTTAACTAGTGCAGTCACTCCATAGAGTGATACCTCTGCCCTGACAGTACCTGAACACCAAACAATACGCATTTATGGGCAGTGCCATTATTTTCATTTTTTATGCTCGAGGGGTAAAAAATAAAATTTTTGTGACCTCGACCTTGTATTTAGATTTTTATGTACCATTCCACTATATTGTATGATAATTTGTTCCTTAGTTTTTGCGTAATCGTGCTAACAGACAGACAGCAGTAAATATATAACCTCCTTAGCAGAGATAACTAGAGCAGACAATTGATAAAGTGCATACAGTACCTCTACTAGGCCACTATATTAATGTATTAAATTGTTTTACATTCCATGAATTTTTGATTTTTCACAAAAATATTTTATCCCCTCTTCCTTTGACCAATATCTACAGGTCCAAAAAACGTTATCATGATCCATTCATTAGTGTTTGCATAACCTCTGTGGCGGAGGTAGAATGTGGTATTAAGTATACAACTAAATACAAGAGCCCGGTATTAAATGGAATTATAAAGTCTACCAGGGGAACTTTGAGACTGCTCGTTTCCATTCAATATCTTAAAACTTACCGGATTAAGTTATAGGACATATATATAGTAATTATTTACTTTATATTAATTCAATTAGCCTCTAATCACAGCCATGATAACCTTTATCTGAATTTTTAATTAATTGGATCTTATTTGTTAACCAACAATTAATCTGGTAAACTAAGCTACTACACATGCTCTGACCTTCTCTAATTAATGTTAATATTTTTAATTAATAAGGACATTACATTTATCATACTACTCAACAATACTAAGCTACACAACTTGAAAAATGTAATACTAATGCCAAACAAAATTAATTATCAGTCTGCTTATGTCAACATGAAATTCATTCTATTAATAAACTGATACTGTTATTTTTATTTACAAGTTTAGACTTGTATACCACGATATGGTAGGTATGGTAAGCCGGGCACACACTGTGTTGGTTTCTGGCCGACCGAAATGTTCATGTTAGGTGGGGCGCTTATTCGCGTGAGTAAGGTAAGAGAACTACAGTTTGATGGATTAAAAAGTAATTGTTAAGACACCTGACCTAACATTTTAAAAAATAGGAGGAAAAGAAATAAAACTAGAAACAGAAGTATAGGTAGCAAATATTATAATGCAGGATGTATTAAGCTTTGATGGTTAAGATTGTTTTTTGCAAGTATTTGGGAACGTTTCGAGCATTCAGTACAATAACACATAAAGTAGGACAAAAAAAATCATTTGTATTATTTCTCCTGACGCAAAAAGCTATCGGACTTTGCTAAGTGTTTATAATTTCACTTTCGTCATCAGCTATAGCCCCCTCAGTGGCGGATTATGAACGTGAGGCGCTATATAAATCCAGAATTATTATTATTTATCCACAGACTGGTGAGGGCTGCAAATATTGGTGCCACATAACAATCAACATTAGAATCAAATATTGCACTTAATGGATGAATTTAATTTACATTTGAATATCACAATCGAAAATTTACCACGATCCAATGACATTATATAAATCAAATTTCTTAAATTACAATAATAAAAATCAAGAAGGGATGGGTTGAAAGGAATTGTTACACTTCAAATGTCATAAATAAGACATCCAAAAAATATGTGTAATTACTGAATGCTAAATCCAGTGAATATTTATGATGAGTGGAAATAAAGATGACGTGAGCAGAGTTATAATTTGTTCGATAACACAATAAATCTTGGAAGCTAAAATTCAATCGTACTGAAAAAAAAATTCCTGGTCTCGCATACCTCTCTGATTGTTAAACTTAGGGTGACCTCTGATCAATCTCTACAACTTCTAAGATCCAATGAGGAGGTGGTGGTTATTTCCTGAAGATGGCGTTGCTTCCAAGATTGCGTCTCTTCCAAGATGGCATATCTTCCTAGACGGAGTTTCTTCCACGATGTGCGGCGTCTCAAATTGCTATCTCTTCCATAATAGTTTTTCTTTAAAGGTGGTGTTCCTTTGGCGAGATGGCATCTCTTCCATGGTACTGAACCATATTCCACATTAGTTGAGTCATACGCACTGCATGGACACTGCCAAAGATGTCAACCCTTGGGTTTAAAAAAAAATTATTATGGCATACCTGTGGTGTTGGTGTCCTCCGTATGGCATCTTTTCTGATGGGTATATTCTGTAATACTCCTTTATCATGGTGGTCTGTAGCTTGATGTAATAATTCTTCCGATGACAATCTCAGGACACAAGTTCAACTTGTAGATGACTCGGTTAATCTATGGTAGTAAATAATGTATTTCCACATTTTTTCTATTTCAGCAGTCAATCCTTTGATGTTAGCAGCCGGTTATTAATATCATTCACACCTGTGTAATAATAAGTATATATAAGTATTATAAACAACATGAAAAATGATAGCCTAATAATAATAATAATAATAATAAGTTAGCACATTTTTCTAAAAGGATCAATTGTATTGAAATAAAAATCTGGAATATCAGGACCTGTGATATTAATATCACCATAATAGAAAACATAACCTGTTTTAGTATCATCTGGTGTTGGGGCTCCTTAGCCCATTATTCTTTCTTGGCATGCCACTAACCTGCCTTTTTGTACTTCATTGTTTTGTCTTTATTATTGTTTCCTGTATATGCTGAACTTATAACAAACAAATAAATCTGTGTTTAATGTGACCATATAGCTTTTGATGAACATAATTTAATGTAATTATGGTCTTTTGATTGATGATTTTATAATGATCAGTAATGCCATATGATTACTTGGGTAATAATTAACATAATTTAATGTGATTAAGATCATTTGATAACAATCACTCTGTCAACTTGATCAGACCTATGTTATCTGATCACAAACACTTATCAGTAATGATCATATAGTGATGATCATCATAAAGTTGTGATCATAGTTAAATACCATGGAACATGACCAGCATAAAATTTATATGTAGTCATCACTCAGCCTCCACAAGTGATCCGGTGATAAAATATATTAAACAGAACCTTCCCACACTGTACAGTGTGTTACTTAATGTTAATGAAAACCATGCTATGAAACGAAATTGTGGATATAAATCATTCAAATGACATTAACTCATGAACGCACCTAATGAATTCAAATTTTAACAGAATCTCTAGAAGCATTATGCAATCTTTGTTGCTAGACAAAATGGAACTTTAGATGTACAGAATTAGGCTATTAATCTAGATGCCTAAAGGAAATTAATGATTAGTGGATATGTTGTTTGAAATATATATCTATATTTCTTTTGGCTTTTTTTTAGTGCTTGTTTTTATATCAAGTTTTAACTTAAGAGTTACGCAGTTCCCCAAGAAAGACCAGTCTATTTCCTGATTGGGCTACCCTGGCAAACATTATGAATAAACGAATAGTTGTGTCTGTTAACTGGCGAGAATTTTTGTTTTCAAACTGAGGTGTTTTTAAAGGCCATCTCGACCAGTAGCCTACTTAAATCTAAATATACTTTATATACAAATACCAATCATCAAAGAAACCTATATGTTTATATTAATTATTATTGTATATTTCTTTCCAAATTAGATGGCCACATCATAATGACATCTGAAATCTATAGCTGGTCAGTCAATGACATCTGTGAAATCTATAGCTGGTCAGTGTGAAGGATTGACTGTCTACTGATTTGGTAAGTTTTATTTTTTTGCTGCAGCAGCAATAGGAACTAAGTAGGCGAACACAGCCTCATACAATGGTCATACGACCATCAGCCAACGATGCCATCTTCAATTTTGGGTGAGTGCTTGATGACGCAATGCCATCTGTTGATTGTCGATGGCAGACAGGGTGGATTTTCGAAATTGGAAACGATCCATTGCGTGTTCCTTGTTGCATTGTCTTCACCTAATTACATCAGCCGATCAAAACAGTTGTTTTTTTGGGTTTTTTTTGCTTTTTATTACAAAAATTGGGAATATCATAAATTTCTCTTAATTGGTAAGTAAAATATGTTGCCATTGATAGCTAACTTAATATATACAGTGCACTTCAAATATTGAATTTTAATGTTCAAGTGTATTAGTTTAACAGACAGTAATGTATATGTTTTATTTCACCATCAAGTGTCAACTGTGTATATTGATATTAGGCAACGTTTGCCATCAATGACGTCACACAGTTGGTCCACCCACATACTTGGTCCACCCAACGTGCCGACGTTTGTATCGTCAAAGGGAAGAAAACAATCAATGCTAGTATGTATGCAGCCTTTTTGCTCTTCTGCAAACCTAAGACTTGGGGGCCAGCTGCGAGCTATAGCACGATCAACTTATGTTACACTGTCCCCATGCCTGGGCAGCTGTGAACAGGTGAGTAACTCGATAGACCAGTTCAAATTTCATATCCCATGGTGCACCTTGCTGACATTGTTACCCTGGGGACAAGACAGCTTATTTGTTTCAACATCCAGCTTCGGTGTTCCTCATCTTGTGTTTTTTTACATTCCACGTTCTGTTAATCAATAGTCGAAATTGAAGTAATACAAAGCAAGCGTGTTGGCTGAGGTTGATGAGTGTTTATTGGCTAAAATGACAACGGGTGTTCAACAGCAGCCTAATCAAGGCCTGTTCCAACACACTGAGTTTACATATCTCCACACATTGCTCCCATGATGGGATTACTCTCAATTACTAATAAATGTGACTGATTACAAAACCTTCTCTCACCATATCATACGATCACCGAAATAAACGCACTGCGGTATGCCACTGTATACCATGTTTTTACTCTTCTTATATATCTTATACACCTCTTTGATTGCTGGGCGTACTGACACTAATATATATTTATAATTATATAGAAACGCTTTCATTGTTATAAAGGCTCTTCTTTTAAATGGAGGGAAAAATTAACTTAAAACACCCAGGCACTTATAAGGTAACTTCGGTTCAAAAAGGTGGTAACGATAGATGTGTATAAGAGACAGTATATATATGTATCAGATGTTGAACAACATTAAAATGACTGTCCATACAAATGTTTTCTAGTATATGATTATGATTACCAGTATAAATATACCTATCAATAAACAAACATGATTTTTGGCAAATAATCCTACTGCTTCAAAGTAATTTTAATATTATTTGAGCACTTCCACAATAGCAACACAATTAATTGTGAAACTTAAAACTTAAAAACAAATGATTATGAGGCAGGACATCTGAGACAATAATAATAAAGCTTTTAAATATTTCATAAATGTTGGCGAACAAAACACTTTATGGCGGTAACTGTACTTTTCTGTTCCATAAGCATTTACCCTTATTTTTGTATGACACATCAGAATCTAATAAAAATTGTCTTATCATAAATGTTTGTAGCCTTTTATTATACTGTTTTCTTGTTTCTGATTAGGGTTATTGTACATATATATTTATAGAGTTATTTATGAATTTGACCTATCAACAAAATTCTAGGCATTTTAGATTTTTAGATTATTTTTTTTGTCATGTTGATTTAAAAAATAAAGCATAGACATCATTTTTTAATTAAAGGCATATACATGGAACATTAACAATGTTCACATATTCATTATGGTATATTGCAATGTAAGTTGCATCCTCTTCCATTTCAATTTTGACCGCAACTACTATCAGAATCCAGAGTATAATTATAGCTTGATAGTCGAAAGAATGTTTAGCCTGAAGCATCTGAAGAGCCATGTAAACAACATGAGCTCAGTATGAAATCCTACTGAAAATGCTACAGTAACTTCACATTGAAAACTACAAGAGGATTTTACAGTAAATGGGAAGCTAACTCCATGGTAACATAATTTATTCATTTTTAAGACACTTTTCCAAGTCTGTGATAGGGCAGAAATATTCTGTTAATACTAAACTTAACTTAGTTCTGTTAACTTGTATACTAAAACTAGCAACCCTGGACTACTATAGGTCACAGCAGGTTTCCCACACTTTCCCCATAAATTATTTTTTAATTGTTGTGTTGTCTTAACAATAATATGTGCAAATTTCTCTAAATTCCTAATTTCCAACTCACGTTAAAAACTTTTTTTAGTAGCCTACTCAGGGGCGGCGCCAACAGGGAGGCAGAGGGGCTTATGCCCCCAATCAGTTTGGTCAAGCTCCCCCCATCGGCTAAAGCTCGTCGGGCAGTTGGACCAAAAGAAAAAAAAAATAGGCCTAGTTTTCCCATCCCAGTACCATTATCTTTTCTTGATTTTAATGTTTCCTTAAATTGTTT
The DNA here is from genome assembly GCF_011630105.1 of Anneissia japonica. Lineage (NCBI taxonomy): Eukaryota > Metazoa > Echinodermata > Crinoidea > Comatulida > Comatulidae > Anneissia > Anneissia japonica. The sequence goes on from NW_022714175.1 coordinate 275,457, forward strand.
TAAGTTCAAACTTATATCCTTTTTAAATAAATAGTAGAAATTCTTTGCTTTTTATTAGTTTTAACTTTTTATCTTCTGATATTTTATAGTTTGTTTTTAGAGCAAGGTATATTTTTTTGCAATTATATTTTGACTTCTTTTTATTGTTGTTTCCTGTTTTTAAATACAATTTGTTGTTTTTGCAACTTTTGGATTTTAACTTCAGAATTTTAATTTTTTTCTTGCAATTTTATGATTTTAATTTGTATTATGAATTGTTGTGAAAGGGGGCCTCTTCAATTCAGCATTGCTGTTAGAGCCACCCTCTCAAAATATTGTTGAATAAATAAATAAATGATTATACATTTCGTTCTTCAACATTCTGAAAATGAATGTAAAATATATATATTTATTATTAGCAAAACAAATATATAAATTATATTGTTAAATATTATAATGATATTAATTTAAAAGCTTATAAGAATATCCAAATACTAAAACACATACTTATGATCATATGTATTTATCATTATTTGCATTAATTCAGGCAGGTTTCTACATCTGTGTTTGTGCTTAGCAATTCGTCATCAGAACTCATTTAGAGAAACGCTAGTAAACACACTCGCACTCGATCATTAACAATAATAGAATGATCACCGAGTCATTCAAGCAGTGAGTAATGAACCATGAAAATAACCAAGTAAAGGTACGATAAAAACGTTACTGAACCAGCGGAGTAATATCACTGATTATTGACAAGATATTAATGATGTCATTCTTATTGTATTCTGCTACATATCTACCACGATGTGCATAATGTTGTATTTTATTTTACAGTATTTCATTTTATTTATTGGTATAAAAACACGCGGAAGGCAACATAGATATGGTAAATTATCTGAATTTACAATACAAATGGGGGAAAAAATACAAGACATCAAAAGAAATAAATTTATGCCTAAACACCAACATTTGAATAAGATTATAAAAATGACTTTACAATACATTAATTATACAAGAATATAGGGCCTACATAACATTAAATCTGTTGCAAGCAAGCCAATTTAACCTATTTACAATTACTGTAAATAAATAGTACTGTAAATTATGGGGTGTGTGTATATGAACACTAATATTAATAATATTAATAATAATAATAATAATAATAATAATAATAATAATAATAATAATAATGTGCTATTATCATATTCATCACGCTTTTTCTCCTAAACATCATCAGCCTACTTAAAGCCCAGCAAAATTTAAAAGAAAAAAAAAAATCTGATTTTTATGTATGTTATAATGATTTATAAATGCTAGTTTACCTGAATTTAGACATTCCCAAACATGAAAAAAAATGTAAAATAAGACTGAAATTTGATTGAAAAAAAAAAAATGTGGATGAATTTTTTATATTTGACTTTGCGATAGGTCTACGAAGAAATATAGTATGCACCGGAAATATTAGCCTATCCAACACTGCTAGGCTAGGCCTAGCCTTACCTCGATTTAGGTTTTGTTATCACACATAAAACAGCCGTCATGATATTTTCCTTTGCTAGTATTGACACTTGTGAAATATAAAATTTCATAGGAATTATTTCAAATTTGTTAAAAAAATTATTATGACCGATGTTTTGACAATTATACAAACATTTTAGGCCTACTCTATCGACCACAGTGTGCGAGATGCGAAGTACAAAAACTAATCTCATTAGAGAAGGCGCACTTTATTGACTGTATAAAGTATACATAAAAGCGAGAGCATTCCAGCGGATGTGATCTACAACCTCTGAATTTGCCTAGTAACTAAGAATTTGTCGAGAAAATGGTAATCTCCTATGAGAAATAGTCTGTAGTTCTTTTTTTTTAAATTCTTTTGCATAAAACTAAAATTTATGCCAATATTTTTCCATGGTTTATAATAATTAGAGTAATGCATATGCATTTTTTCTATATATCTTAATTTTTTATTTATAGGTCTAAAATTTATTATTATTCAGATTCATATTTAACATAAACTTGTTTATATTTAAGCTTATTCTGTAATACCTGTTTAAAACTGTTGGATGTTTCAGTCAAAAATAGATACTGTAGTAATATTATTTTGCATAGTTTGAGGCACTGTGTATCTATATGAAGGGCCTGTATAAATAATATGGTTTAGGCAATAACCATTATCGCTAACCCGATTAAAATTGTGCCCTAAATCGGAATTTGTTTGGAAATCCTCTAAAAACTTAACACTACAATTTTAGCAATAAAACTTCACATGTAGGCATACTACTGTTATTAATCCTGTTAATTTCAAAATCGACTTTCCAAAAATAGTTTATACACCTCTTTGATTGCTGGGCGTACTGACACTAATATATATTTATAATTATATAGAAACGCTTTCATTGTTATAAAGGCTCTTCTTTTAAATGGAGGGAAAAATTAACTTAAAACACCCAGGCACTTATAAGGTAACTTCGGTTCAAAAAGGTGGTAACGATTTACAAATAAGAACGGCCATACATTTGACACCCCGAGCAACAATCAAACAGGAGATTATCACCAATAAAAATCATATATGAACACAGCCCAAGTCACAAGCCATAATAATCATATAATAAACATAAAATATGATACATAGGGTAATAACTAAAAACAATATATCACATACGATATGTTTCTTATTCTGGATATGAGCTAATTTAATACCCATATTTACCTAATAATAATAATTTTACAGTATTCCAATTTCATAAAATGTTTCTGCTAAAAGTATTTTAATATTTTGTAGCTATAATATGGTGATTAATATGCTTGCCTTCAAGTCATTTGGTTGTGGGATCAAATCCTATTAAAATGGTATATCTAAGGGGATGTTAGGCTTACAATCAAAAGATCTGGTGTTCGAATCTAAATATATTCACTTGTGTTTTTGGACAAGGTGCTTTATCCAATTTTGTCACACTTTTTACCCAGTAACTGTAAGTGGGTACCTGGTAGGTTCAAAGGCCAATGCTCTGTTAATTGCTAGCTGCAGCATTTTGAAATATTCCTCAGGGAGTTGGATGTGTTCTGTAGGTGTGATCCAATGATGGGTAATAATATGAAGCGCTAAGATGCCTTAGAATCATGCGCAATATATAGCTGATATTATTAAATATTATCAATATAGGTGCTGGGGCCATGGCTACATATAGGCAAACACCTATACCTCAGAGGGAAATATAAAATAAAATACATTGAATACATATTACAACCAATCAAAAAAAGGACAAACTAAATGCAGAGAAAATAATTGCTAAATATAGTACATACATATAATAGTGTGAAGTGCATAGATGTCTTATCTGATATTATTAATATAGGTACTGGGACCAAGGCTTTCATTTATCAGGGCTCACTACAAAATTGGTCTCATGGTTGGAGAATTAAAAATTAGTTTATATTATTTGGGTAGATCACATTATAAGATTTAATTTGATCTTTTAATGACTTCCCTATCATAAGGTGATCCAAAGATGTGAGCATTTAAACTTTAGGTATATGAGAACCAGATTTTGAGAAAATCGGCCTCAAAGATAAATTAACCTAGTACAAACAATGACTAGAATTACAGAACATGCATGAAGTACACTGTTTTAGTAAGAAAATTCAATTAAAAAGTATACAATCATTAAATATAAGTATCAAATTATTAAGACACATTAAATTCAAAATTTTGTAAAAAAATTGACTTTGACCTATTTTGTTGAATATCTCAATATGATTTCACCAATGCTGTGTCTCATTTCGTGGTAAGACCTCACAAATTACGACCAACCAAAAAAGGGGAAATAATAAATGCAAAGAAAAAAATTGCTGGAATAAATAATTGGCAGAGCATAACAATTTGAGTTATTTTCTCATGATGGTGTAGTTACTATATCTATAACCACCCTCAGAACTATATAACGTAAGTAGCTTAAAATACTATCTAATTGAAAACCGATAAACGCAACCAATAAATTTAATTATTATTCATATTTTTGTTTATTTCATTTTTATGAGGCTTCATCACTTTACAGATTAACATCATGCATATTTTCATAAGATTAATGAAAATTTTCAGCTTAGAAGCCTTAATTCCTAGATCTTCTGAAAATAAATAGTTGTGAAATATTAGGGCAGAACATGTTCTTTACAGTATCCTTAAAATTGTATTTGAAGGCACTTGTTATGCAGCTCTGATTAGCCTAAAGATGTTTTTAAATTGTTGTCAAATCCAGCAATTATAAGAAAATACTGTAAATGGGTTTTCATCTGTACTTTGTCAATAGTAGAGTAGTACTTAGCCGACCTACATTGAATGCTGGAATGTTTTTCAGAGGCTGGTGATGGTGTATGTAAATGAATAGTAAAGGTGTGACA
>NW_022714175.1:279922-292232 GCF_011630105.1 Anneissia japonica
ACTGTAAATCAATAGAAAGAGAAATACAGTAATTATATACAGTAGTTTTGTCACTGTGGTTGGATGCATTCAAATTCCATGAATATAGCAGAGACGTAGGTTTCAGGCTGGGGGAAGGAATGAAGGGGATGCGAAAAATGAGCATGTAAAACTAAACTCCAGAATGTGGAACTAAATCCCTATTCTAATAAAAATTAATTGTCATTTTTAGTAATTTAACCTACTTAACGGAAGTAATCCGTCGGCACCACTTACCATGGATTCTTCACAATAAAAAAAAAAACAAAAAAACAAATGCTAACGTCATAGATTTTAATTAAAGGCTAATACTAAGTGTATTTTATTCTGTTCAGGCCCACGACCAGAATTTCCTAAGAGGGTTGCCAATGGGAGTTCAAGGTCCAGGAAGCACCTGACACCATGGTGGGTTCAGGTAAGAGCTCATGGGTGGGGGTTTGCATCAGTGGCAGCACCAGCAGGGAAGCTTAAGCCCCCCCCCCACCTGACAGGTCAAGTCCCCCATCGGACAAAGCTCATTGGGCATTCAGACCATAAAAATAGGCCCACACCAAGAGAGCATATATGTCTGTCACAGTCTGAGAGTGCCATTTCTTTTAATTTTTGACCTGACACCTTCGCCATTGCATCAGGTGACAGGGTCCACCAGGCCTGTCTGACACGGAGGCGCCACCACTGGGTATTCACGTAAGGGAAGGGGTATTTTGCAAACCATGCAACGCCTCCCCAACCCTGCCAACTCATTACAGGCTTAGTTTTTAATATACAGTAGATTTATCAGTGTTGATAATACTCAATATTATTATTATTCAATATTTTAGTTGTTTGATTTTTTTTTTTTTCTTAGATTTTTGTAGTTATCAAATTCCAATTAAAATATTTTTTTTACTACTGTCCTCACTAATCTCCAGACATTTAAAGAAAAAAAATCCTTAAAAATTTAATTTAAAAAAAACTGAATCGCTTTAATGCAACACCACTATTTCGTTTGCTACTGTTCCTCTTCTGTTGAAGGGGTTTACAAAATGAAAGCAAATAAAAGCAAGATTCTGATCTTCACAAAATAATAAATAAATAAGTATGGTTGATAAAGCACTTGATTCCAATTGAAATGATCTTGAACAAACATGAACAAGAAATATGACACGATAACTTCTTCAGGATATCCTGTCCATCTACAAATTTCTTTTACAACAAAAACAGACCAGTTTATAAAACTGCCAAATGAATAACTAACAAGTTTTAAACATACAGTTACACAAACAAAACAAACACAGTCAACTTCATACTACTATATATAATGCACGTCTGAATTAGCGTTTGCAAATCCTGTGGCAGTAATGTTTCTTTAGGGACATTTCGTCACATACTAATGATGAAGATGAAAATTATACATGGCTTAATCTTACATGACAAAATATTAATTATCAATGGTACTATTTAATTTTAGCAGCAATAAAAACCATAGTAATACACAGGTCTATATTTATAATAGACAAAAAATGTTATTGTTGATATTAATAAAAAATTATTATTATGTGTATCATCACATTGTAAATATCAGAACATCAATTAAATTACATCACAATTTAAATTGTACTATAAATATAAACCTCAAATATAAAATATGTTTTTCTAATATGTAGTAAATATTTTTGCCAAAAACATCCATGATGGAGAAGGAAAAACAAATAATATGTTATAGTTGAATGTAAACAATGTAGTAATGGGATGGCTTAATGCTTTAAATATACATAATTAGGAAGAAATATACATATCTTAATTTTGGAGATTTCAAGGCAGCAGCAAGCATAATAAAGATAAAGAATTTTTTTTCCCTGGAATTTCCCTTCTATTTTTACCGGTGCTAAACAAAAAAGTCTTGCCTGGTTTTTTTTTTTATTCTGCAATTTATAAATTCTATCATGGTCAAATACCAAAATGATTCCTTGGAGTATTATGTGCTACTAGTCTATAATAATTGTGTTAGTAACTACTTTGCCTACCAAGATACACTAATTAAAATATAATGAACAGAACTAATTGACTTAAACGTGCTTCGTTAACGAAGTATGTCATGATAACATGAAGAGAGATGATAAATATGTAAAAGGGGTCATCCTCAGATATGCGGAAAATTTCCAAGCTTTCCATTTCCATGTGCAGACAACATTCCCTGCACATAGAAAATGCAAAAGAAAATGGCTGCCCTGATCATTGTTAAGGCATGAATGGAAGATCAGTATAGTGCTAAAAACAGTAGTAACAATAAATTATGTGGATATGCCTTGCATCGCCATTGGTCAATTAAAGTGGGTTTTGATTGTCAAGACGAGGGTGTTGGCCCGAAGCAGGCCTAGAGTTATTGAGCCAAAGAAGGCCTAGAGTTATTGCAAACATTTCATCTATATTAAACTATGAATTGCATATTAATGATATGAATAAAATTATTAAACACAAAAACATTATTAAAACAAAGCTATCAGTATTATCATTCATTGTTTGCACCACTCCATTGTAACATATTTTTTGAGCATGAAATCTAGAATTCTTCATTTGAGGAGTCATTACAATGTCTAAATGTCAAGGAGTCTTTACAATGGCCTAAACCTTCTTTAACAAGTTAATAACAATTGTCTATTGATGAGCACCATTGCCATTTTATAAAGTCCTTTCAGGAAAATTTACATAATCATACATATCAATAAATAGCATCTCTATAAATATTACAATGTTACAAGATAATGGTAACAAAGGAAAAGAAAATAATTTATTCCAACATATAGAATAAAATATGACATATGACAATTTCATGTTTAAAAGGAACAATCTTTTTTGTATCAAAATACAGTAAGCACTGTATTTTACAATGACTGTGATAATGATAATGATGAATATGATGACGCTGAAAATGATGATCATAATTCATTTGATTTGATGATGATAATGACGATGTTGATGATGCAACATAAGCTGATGATTGAGGATGGAGATGCTGACTGAAGATGATGCTGACTGAAGATAATGCTTGATTATGATAATAGAGGATTATGATGAATGAAAATGGTGCTAATATATCGCAGGTAAGGCAAAAAAAAATACTTGTGTTGGCCATGTTTTCGGAAAATCAAAAAACATGGGTACAGTAGGTCAGTATGAAAAGTTTTTTTTTCCAATAATGTGTTTATGCCTAAAAAGAAGAAAATACACAAAAATCATTTTTAAATCTATATTGAAGAGCAACAGCGATTGCATAACATTGTCGCATCACCTACCGTCCAGCACGATGGGCCTATTCCAGCTTTTAGCTCATTAAAAAACTATTTTTCATTGTAGTAAAAGAAATAAAAAATAAAAACCAAACCTCAATTTCGTACATTTTGGGTCGGTTGGGCATGGCAAACACAATCATTTTTTTTTATTTGGCCTAATGAAAATTATGTCAATCTGGTATGACCACATAATCCTGTTCTTCTCAGTGTCAAAGTTTAGAGGCAGATTTTCAGAATTATTCTTAAAAATATGGCCACTATTTTCCCCCTTTCAATTCTGCTTTATATTAGTTTCCCACTTGTCTTTGTTTACTCGGTTAGAAGCCTAACTTTGATTTGCCGTAGAATTTGCTTGCTATTCTATTGATTTCTAGGCTCCTGCAAAATTTGTCAGCAATCCCTGTAATATAATTACTATGTCAACTTTATCAATTTCCATTAATTTACTGATGTTAACCAGCATTCATATTACACTGAATGAAGCATAAAATAACATGTGTGTACTGTACTTTAATATTCCAATAGTAAGCGTACCAGCAACTGGAAAACCAACACTTAAAATTAAAGATGTATTGTCCCTTGCTAATGTCAAAAAATATTTAAAAATAATTTTGAAATAAATTTGCTCATATTGCAATAGCATACAAATTATTAACTTGTGCATAAAAATGATTGAATTTAAAAAAAGTGTACCCTGATTTTTAAACCAAAAAAATATGATAAAAATAATAAATCACTTCTAGTGACTGGAAGTGTTTCTTTCATTTTTCGCTGTAAACTGATGGGTAGACATTTTTTATATACACTAATTTCTATGTTCAAGTTGTTAACTTTTATGTTACTTCAAAATGGGCAAGTTAATTTTTTTAAATATTTTAATGATTTTTTTTTGTTATTTAGCAAGGGACAAATATATCTTCAAAACAAAAGATGTTTATTAAACAAAATTTTATTGAATAGTTGTGATTTTAAGCATGTATTAATTCTCAACTCTTTGTTCTTTAGTCCTTATTTGCAGATGAAGAATAAACAATAGATAATTTTATTAAATTAACACTATATTTTTATATTGCTATTTAAAATTTACAACTTCTTTACTTTAGTCTTCGGTTGCAGATGAAGAATATCGTATATCGTCCATTTCTAAAAATCTCTCCAGGATTTCACTACATTATTTCGAGTCCTCATTGCAGATAAAGAATAAACAATAGATAATTTTATTAAATTAATACTATATTTTTATATTGCTATTTAAAATTTACAACTCCTGTCCTTTAGTATTCGGTTGCAGATGAGGAATAAACAATAAACCTATTTGTCCATTTCTAAAAATCTCTCCAGGATTTCGCTAAATTCAAAGAAATTATTTTGTTAAGCCTCATTTTTACATCATGCATCATTCTTCCCATAATGCTTTGCTCTTTCCACACCACCATGCATTATTATTTTGGCTATACCTCATTACTATTGAATTTTAAAAACAAATCCAACCTGGCAGAAAACTTCTACCTATTTTAACTGTATATATCACAATATCTGTTCTTCTTTTTAATATAATACTCATGTTAAAATTAGTTATATATAACATATAAAAAAAAATGTATATATTATCAAAATACCTTTTCTAAATTCAATCTTCAATTGGAATTTCCCTTAAAGCCATTACATATATATTATATTATTAGTTTCGTTACGATACTATCACCTTTAGTAGAACTCAAATGTAGACAAATTCTATTAATTTGGAATTTTTATTTAGTACCTTCTATTAATGTTTAGATTTATAAGGTTATGACATTTTTTATAAAATAAACTGAAATTTATTAGTTACTTCAAATTTATTAATTTATATTCATTTTATTACATTATAGAGGCACAAATAATATCAAGGCAATAGCTAAATAATGCTATTATATAATTTTTCATTACTAAATGCCTTATAAAATAATTAAAAATCTTGCTTTGTCTTTTTGATCTATATATAACTCGTACTTTAGTGAATTCTCTCTGGTTTATAGCCTTCACAAAACCCTTCAGGTAGTTATTTACTGTATAAGCTTTGCGTACTCTCTTGAGTGCTGTGTCATCCACTCACAATCTTCGTCGTTCACACCTTGTTTCTAAATTCTTGTCCTGTGCCATTTGTTTTACATACAAGTGTTGCACCTCATAAGGGCATTCACATTTACTTGGAGATATGAAGTAAGCAAAGATTAAAAAAGGAGGCATAAATTATAAAAACAAAAACATCAGAAAAAAGTAAAAAATAATACTATAATATTAAATAAATCTTGAAATTTATTAGTATTTCATTAATTTATCTTTCATTTAAGATTGTAGTCAGAATTTAATCCATTGATACTTTTTAGAAGATTGTGTTTTAAGTTAAAACTTTAAATGAAAAGGTTCTAGGTGTAAGGTTAGTTAATTTATATTTCTTGTAGGGACTTTCTCTGATATGGTATCTTGATGTGATAGGAGTCTTAATTTCTAGGGATTTCAACATAATGAAGCCTCATTTTGGCAAAACACTTTTAAAGTTTATCTGCAAGGCTTTGAAGCTTTTCTGCTAAGTCTATTCAATTAAATTTTAGGCCAACAAATACACATGATGGTTAACCAGAGCAGCTTAAGTAAATATTTTACTGTAACTTAATACAAATATTTGTGTGTTACTACATGCAACGAAATATGTAAAACTGAAATTACACATCCGTCCATCCGTCTGAATCAATTGCGTAAACAGTGGAAGCTCACGTGGCAAGTGCTTTGGGTCTCCAACTGATTGGTAGTATAAATCTAATGCTGGTCACATTACTGAAGTTCTTGGAGCACTGGCCTTCCCCATTAGAGAAGCTCAGACCCCCTCCCCATTTTCTTGGGAACACTACTTGAAAAAGCCCTTTTAGCCTGAGAGTGCCATTTTTGGGTATATATTAAAGGTGCTATTCTTACTTGCTCCAACCATAGTGAGTCTGAGGTGGGTGTGGACCCCTTTAGGGGTTTTGGACCTCTTTTCAGAAACCTTGCATTACCTACAGAGGGCCTTGGACTCCCTCATCGGGAAATCTATAGTGCTGCCACTGGTTCTTGGCAAGACACTACATTTTTGTCTTTCACAGGATGTGAAAAATGTTAGGATATGCAAATGGCCTGAATCTAGATACACAGCTAAGAATACCCTCTATCTTGGAGAATAATACACATCCAGTGGTACTAAGCAACATTCGATTTGGACGACGCGGCATTCTACGACGGGCAGTGAAGCATGAAACCATACTGCGCATGCGAATACAAGGGGAAGTCATTCGTTGTGTGGATTTGACAACAGGCTTTAAGCAATTTGGCGTTGTGCTGACTACGGCAACGTGAGTTTTATAAATACGCACTTGCTAGGGGCGCCTGCATAATTTATCACGCGATACAAGGGAGCGCGTCGTCCTGTAAATCGAAACAGCTTTGATGTTGAGACGGGAAGTGCATAGTACGACGTTCATGGTTGACCGAATTCCCCGTTGCAGCTTCCCGCATTGCCCATTACGAAAACTCGCTAATGTCTGAGGGAAGAGGGGACGGAGAAATCCAATCAAATAGTTCAAGACTGGATGGACCAAAATGAAAACACTTTTTTTTCTAATTCACTTGGCATCTTTCTAAACATGTCAAAATGGCCAAACAATGCCTACATTTTTTAAGCGCCATGGAGCTTATGCTTTTCTATGCTTCGCTTACCACTTGCTCTTGGACCCTTTTTCAACTAGGCAGCTTCATAGCATGATAGGACCCTTTGGGAAGTAGAAGGTGTAAGAATAAGTTAGTGTAAGCACTTTTAAGCTGCAAGAAAAAAACTTTATTAAAGTATAACTCATGACATTTAGCATTCAACCGCACTAACAGCTTTCTTGTTATTATGTATTTATTTATAGAAATAAATGTAGGTTAAGTTTGCATGGCCTATTTACAAGTATTTACACCAATGGGCTCGTGCACAGAATAACATCACTGCATAAGTTCAAGTTACGGTAACCATAAATATAGCCTGCATGGTGGGTGTAAATGATAATCCATGAGATTTGGCTGAAAGAGCATCTATTCTAGGCAATATTAAAACGATTTGTCTGCATCCCATGTACATGATTCTGAACTAGTAGTTACGTCTTGGTGAAGAATCAGCTTAGGGGAACAAAAAAACCTCTGACCACTTCTAATTAGGGAGGACAAGCTAAGTGATAAAAACTGTGGTAGCCACTGTGTGTGTGCTGAACCATAGAGACCTTATATAACCTTGGTCTCTAGTTAAATTTCATCTGTCTCTCAGCTGGCTGGCTATAATGCAAGTTTCAATAGTGCACCATCTTTTGGATTAGAAGCCATTCCTCTATGCTATATTTCACGTGTACTAATTTGGAAATCAGTACTTATAGAGTCTTCAGTATAAAGCATGGGCATAGGCTGGTGTGTGGACCCCATTCCAGCATATTTGTTCCACTAAATGAGTTAAAACACTAAAAATGACCATTAAGTTTTCATTGGAATAGGGATTTAGTTCCACATTTCCAATTTCCACACACCACACGTCATTTCGCACCCTCCCAGAAGACTAAAGCCATCCTACGCCCTGCACAAAGCTACAGTATATAAAGAATATATAATAATAGAGTAGAATACGGAAGGGATGCTAAAATGCTAATTTATGATGCATGTCCTAATTACATATCTTATCTGACAATAATGTACTCATCATCTTGTTCAGTTCAGCCAATCAAAAAAAATAACAGTTACGAATTGTCAGAAAGAAGAGCTCAATAAACATAGATACAATGTTTCCTGTAATTTATGACCAGCTATGAAACTAGATGAACCGATCTCTGCAGAAGCTTAGTCACGCTAACTCAGTCAGCTAACCCGGTGGTGAGCCGCTGTGTGTACTGAACCATAGAGATCTCTTGGTCCCCGGTTCATTCCTGCTCTCCTTGTGTTTGTGGCAGAGGGCTAAAATGCAAGTTTCATTGGTCTTGAGTGCAAAATGGCCCATGTGCATGTTAAAGAACGCAGTACGGTCTTTGGAAAAGAGTAGGGGACTGTCTTCCGGTGTACTGCTTAATTCACCACCAGAAAACCCCACTGAAGATAAGTCTTCGGACTTAGTGGGTTATTTTGAGTGTGTATCACACCAAAGAAATCCAATCCACCTACACTGGTATTAATTAAGAGAAACTCTGTAATGCTGTTTCTGGCTAATTTAAGCAACAATAATTTTTTAGATATTTTAAGTGGAGTAGAGCTGTATGGTCTTGGTGGCTAAAATGCTCCCCTTCCAATCCTAGGGTTCTGGGTTGAAGCCAAATACATCAGACTCGTGCCAGATTCAGAATACTTAGTAGGTCTGAATGATTATGGTTTTCGTTTTTAGACTGATTCTATAAATGTTAATTCTAGCACAAGTTTAGCATCAGTCTGAATATGTTTGTGTGTCACTTTTCCACGGGATGTTTTAGTAACAAACATTCAGTGATATCAAGTTTTGTGCAATTCATGATTTTAAAAAGAAACCCCAATACTTTTACATTATACTGTCAAATATTCAATTAAAATTTATTTAATAAAATCAAATAATTTATCAAATTACAATGAAACAAAGATGAAAATAATTAGGTTTTTATTGCTTTATAGACTTTTCTCTATAAAATCTCTTTCAAAAGTATAATTATCTGATGACTGGCAAAGATAATTCATTCTTCTAATTTTCCACTGAAAGTCAATAACTTAAATATATATTTTGTGTAGCCCTTTAAAAATATGATTACACAAATACATTTTTAAAATCTCTCCCAAGTAAAAGGATTACAAACTGTATATGGATCATAAAATCAATGAAAATCTATAAGAGTATTAATTTTGAATAATGCTAAGTTGTACGACGATGACGACAACGTACTCCAGAAATGTTACACAGCCGACTTGAAGCAATTGAGAATAGATAGGTGCTTAGAGACAGCACACTGTTAATAATTTACGATTAGGTATAGGTTAAAGGTTACAAGGAACATGCTTGCATATGTCTGTCTCTTATACACATCTAGATGTGTATAAGAGACAGGAACTTTGTTTGTATGTATCAGTATGTATTGATTTTTCTTATAATCATTAACATAACATTTAGTCAAAATTTATTTTCAGGATTTTAATAAAGTATGATTGCTTATTTATTTTGAGTTTATTTACTATTTACTTCAATATATGTTTCTGAAAATATTTAATTTTGTGTGGTCCAATTGTGTATCTATTGACTCTCTTCAACAAATTTTGTAAAAATTTCACAGTTTTCATCTTATTTCATTTTCATCTTTTTTTAAAATCTTTAACATTAAGTCAAAATTTATTTTCAGAATTTTAATAAGATATGTTTACTTACTTATTTTTAGTTTATTTAATATATTCTTCTGCAAATACTTACCTATTGTGTATGGTCCTATTTTTGTCTATTGACTCTCTTCAACATATTTTATGTCAAATTTTGCACTACTCATTTTTCATCATATTTAATTATAATATTTAAGTATGCATGTATAAAACATAGAAATTTGTTTTTTATCCCAAGACAGAAGACAATAGGGTTTCAGCTTAATCAAGGGGGCATTTGGATCATGATAATACTAAACATAATGTGAAAGAAGAGGACAATTAATGAACTTATTAAGCTAATAAAAGGCTCTGTCCTTTAGGCTAACACAATATACAATAATATGCACTATGTTAAAAACGGTAACTTTGTGATCTAGATTCAAGTTTAATTTCTGCTGGTTTCCAATTGTATACAATCTTTGGTTATATATTATTCTGCAAATGTTTGTTGCATGAATATGTTAATGTGTATTAATGTGTAAGTAAGAAGCATGAAACCAGTTTAATGTAATGTTGCTTACGTAATAACCGCAGACAGTGAGGTGATGGGTCCTTGGTGGTTAAAATAACATAATATTCATACTGTAAAATCAAGTAATTATGTATTAATCATTCATGTATTTATATACATACATAATCATGCATTGTATCTTTTTTGTTCTTTTTGACTGTTTTAACTTTTTATATTGCAATTGTTTTCGGTTAAATAAATGAAATGAAATTAATTTTTTCATACGTTCATTTATTAATGTATTCATATATTCTAGCAGTTTTATACCACAGACTATGTTAGACCAGTTGGCATTTCATGCAATAAAAATATTATGAGCCACTATGGATCACTCTCACCTATTATTACCATTCATAGTGGTATTTTATGCGTACATTAGCAAACATTATACATACATTATAATGCACATCAACATGTATATAAGAAAATGTAATACATTAGTATTTATTATTAATCAGGACATGTTAAATGTTGTATAGCTTGAATGCAGACAATATATTATTTATGTCGTTATGGCTTACAGTATGCATATATTTAATATTATTTTTTTGTTATACATTATTACATTTATTGCATAATATGCAATAAATGATATATAAAGAAATGTATAACTTAAATACAATGCTTTTAATATCATATCTGATATCTTATTCAAGAGTACAACACCATTCTTTGATGTTTTTTAACCTATTTTCATTAAGTAATATCTGGGAAGGGGAGATGAGGGAGGGGAGAGGCAAACGCTTAGTTTCACTAAGTGGGTTAAAATACTAAATTTGACAATTGAGTTTTCATTCGAATGAGGTTTAGTTCTGTATCCTCAATTTTCGCGCACCTCCCCCCACCCCCAGACCAAAACTAGCCCATGACCCTGATGTAGACTTAGGTAACATTTATATAGTTGTCTCAGTCAGTACCAAATGTAAACTTGGTGTTACATAAAACACATCCTAGCAGATGCATTTACATTACATTTAAGATTCATCAGAGTTTTCCCACTGCTTCCTATTTTCCCGCCCTCCTCCCCTTCCTCCAACTTCACTAACAATCTTAGTAATACAGACATATGGTATTACATTTATTGATAGATCTGTAAAATGCAAGTAACAAGATTGCTAATATTAGCCCAAAGCAATAAATATAACCTTTATCATGTTCAATACATGTAATTACATTTTGATTGTGCTCATTATCATATATTGAGATATGATTCAGCTTATTACATTATATTATAATTTAGCCCATGTGGGCTAGGTATATATACTCAATCTTGCAATAACTAATTACTTACAATTTCATTACGTTGATTTGACTATGGGAAGTGCTCACTGTTTTGATCCTCTCTCTTCCATACTCTTTATTTTTATTCACTTAATTGCTCTTTTTATATCAATGTATTTAAAATTAAGAGCTAAGCATAGAATGTTGAGTTTCCTTTCAAATAAATAATGACAATAAATAGTTTTATTTATTTTCTACATCTGTGTAAGAAAATTACAATATGATGATGATAATGATGATATAATTGAATTTGAAAGGCAAATGGGAAAAACCCATAAAACAGCAAACAGCCATATAATGCAAAACAATTTAAAATTAAAATTTAAACGAAACTGTAGAGAAAATCCGATCAGAATGACAAAATAAACTAAGCATCCACTGGAATGAATCCCAATATCTGCAGACGGATCAGTTTTGGCCTTCCAGGCCTCATCAGTGCAGCTAGGGTACAGACCCAAACGAAACGTTCGACCAGCTTAGGTAGGGCCCAAACTAGTCCCACGACCACTAATGATTACAGAACTAAACCAAGGCAATATATATACACAGCCCAGGTGTGAATGCAAATAGTGGAATACAAGCTATGCGGCTTGGTTCCAGTAGATACAGAGAATATTTTGTCATTCTTAACACATCCTACAAAATTCTTACGAGACAGCACTAGTCCGAGAATTTGTGAACAAGATCAGAGATCAAAAGATGCAATCTCTACCGTGCTTCATGGCGGCGCTGCTGGATCTCAAGAGATTCTTTAATATATAAATTTTAAAAGGCAAATGGGAAAAACCCATAAAACAGCAAACGGCCACATAATGCAAAACTA
>NW_022714175.1:292371-297205 GCF_011630105.1 Anneissia japonica
ATATGAACAAATAGATAAAGGGAGACTTTTTTTATTCCTTGTTTCGCATACTTATTTTTTAAAGATCATCGGAGGAGGGCAGAATAATAAATAAAAATTTTAATGTTTGCAGTGAAAGGCGTAATAAAAATGTAAAAAGACTTTTATTTTTTTCTGAAATTTCCATTTTCCATGGCGGCGGATGCACTAATTGGCCAAAAATAAAACTTTATTTTTATTCCAAATCATCAATATTAGCAGTCGGCGGGTTCGCTAAACACGGTATAAAAAATTCTTGCCTAAATAATAATAAAAGACGAGCAGGTTAACAGCATCACTCCACCCACCCCCCACCCACATGCTGCATCACACGCTCCTAAAAATATGTAATATTACATGTACTGAACATGATAAAGGCATTACTAAATATGTAATATTGTGTAACAAATTTAAGTACAATATAATTCACTAACAATAAATATATATTTACAGAAGCTAAAGCACATAGAGCAGGTGTGACACTACATACATTAGGCCTACTGTGTAAAGACCCACCAAACTGTATCTTGCATGACATTTGTCTGTTTCTATATACATTAGGTCTACTGTGTAAAGACCCACCAAACTGTATCTTCCATGGCATTTGTCTGTTTCTACATACATTGCCTACTGTAAAGACCCACCAAACTGTATCTAGCATGACATTTGTCTGTTTCTATATACATTAGGCCTACTGTAAAGATTCACCAAACTGTATCTAGCATGACATTTGTCTGTTTTTATCCCCAGATGTCAATTACGATGCATTCACAGCATAGCATTAAATGGGAATACCAACATATTAAGCACTTCAAATTATGTATGATAGAAGGTCATTAAGTTGATATGTACAATATTGTGTATTACAGAGTATGTTTGCCCGACATATATATACATATATACATACAAGTACATATATATATATATATATATATACATATATATATATAGTGATGACATATATACATATAAGTACATATATACATATACTTCATCGGCATAAGTGATATGTAGTGATAGTTATAACTGTAATACTTTATTTTGATTTTATTTACATGAAACATTCCTATAAATAAATCATTATAGGAAAGTTACCCACTAGAAATAAAGTTAAGATTAAATAAAAATAAAAATTCATAATTCATATTCATAATTTTATTTTATAAGAGACTGGTAACAAAGGGAAATATTGTAGTCCCTATACAAAGTCCCTATCAGAATAACATAACAAATCAATAAGCACAAAATCAGTAGGCCAATGTTATACTTAAGTTAATACAGTAATTACCAACACTCAGAATAAATAAATAAAAGAAGAAAATTATTTAATTAATAAAATAAAAATAAAGAAATAACAACGATAAAAAAAGAATTAAATAAATAAGCAAGTAGGCCAATGTTATACTTAAGTTCATTCAGTAATAACCAACAATAAGAATTAATATACAAAAAAAGAAAATTATTTAATTCATAAAAAAATTAATAACTATGAAAAAAAAATGTCTAAATACTTGGGTGAATCTGTCAGCTTAATCAATAATTTACGAGCATGATATTTAAGGCTCTTGTTATGTTTTCATATGTTAAAAGAAATGCTATTTTAAATATCAAACTTGTATGTTATAATATAAAATGCCATTCCTATTTAATATACTAATTTTTCGTAGTCTGTGTTTCAGGGATATCAAAAAGGTTATTTATAGTACAGGTTATATTTATATGGGTCTAATATATAACATTTAATGGGTCTAATATATAACATTAAATGGCAATTATGATACATTGATAAATGAAAGCTAAAATTTGAATGCAAGATAAACAGAGCAACCGCTCACCAGGCTGCGCGTTCCTCCAAGCTTAAATACGGCACAGGGTATTATATTGGGTTTTTTGAAGAGCCAATAAGATAGAAATTTTTTAATAATTAGGATGTTTATTTGTACCAAAAAAATTATTATTTAGAATGTTCATTTGTACAAAATTAAAATATCTTAAAATTGAAAAAATAAAATATCTCAAAATAACAAAAAAAAAATAAATTGACCAAATACCAAAGACGCGATTCAAACTCACAACCTTAAGTTCTTTAGAACACATCCTTAACTGACCACGCCATCCAAGAACAAGAACAGTGAGGCTCTGGGTCAGTGCCTTGTGCGGACCCAACAACCACGGAGTAGCCAAAAGACAAACTATCTATACATTTAATATCTAATAATGAGGTCAGAGTTTTAACCTCTTCCATGCATTTAGCTTCACTTCATTTAACATTTTGTACTATGTATATGCACCTTAAAAAACAGTACATATGGTTATATATTTGTGTATGCAAATGTAATATTTCTGTTTGCCAAATAGTTTGCCTATTATGAAGGGACTGCCTCTCTTCAATGAATTGTGTTTAATCAGTGGTAAGTAAATATAAACCTATACAAATGACCATAACATAAAATTACAAATTGATGGCAACCACAAGAGCTATTGTTATGTATAATATCGTTGCGATTAGAGAGTCTGTTAATCCTGGCACTCACTGTGTTGTACGACAGTTGTAAGACTGTCGGCCAATGAATCCAAGTCCGCTTCATGTAAGTGCTAGACGACACAGTGATGTCTGCTGATTGTCTATGACCGCCTGAACGGATCGTCATTAAAAACGATCCGTTGCGCATGCGTCATGGCATTGCATTCTTAGAATCTCATCAGCCAACAACCGTCGGCCACACAGGGTTGAGAAACATTATTGATTTGAACCCAGAACTCAGATCAGAAGGCAATCACTTTTACTACCAAGTTACAGCTCCACTTTAATAACGACCAGCAGTGATGCTGGGATTTTATTCAAACTTGACATGATAGTGAATGGCTGTCAATTTGAGGTTGGAGTGTCCAAATTATATGTCTCTCTCTCCACCCAAGAGCATAAATGGGACACTAGAATGGAGGAGTCCATACATAGGCCATCAACTTATATGATATGCAATATATAACAATTCATGAAGTGAACCTACAATATAGAGTCCCTATGTGCATTTGTTTAATACTGTACACTTGTAAAATAAACACAATTAGGGGCGGCTTTTAGTTGCTAAATTGCTACTCAACTAAGGGTTAGAGAGTACGCGAGAATGACCAACATCATTAGCATTCTAAGATCATGATGCTATTTTCGATGTAAACTGTTTGCACAAGATCATGATGACAACGTGCGATGTGATTGACCCTTGAATGTAATGATAGGCCATGGTAGGCAGTTAAAGCATTTGTACACCAGTCTGTTACTTTGATGTTATAGATATCAATTATATACAGTATCATTTCATCTTACCTTTATGAAATTTTTTGCAGCACAGCCTATTGAAAGCATTATCCAAGAGATGTTTTTCTATGGTTGAGTCACTTGCGAACAGTCTAGACGCATTAGTTATTTAAAACCATGGCAACACTTTCATGCGAATCTAGACAGAGTTAAGCCTGAAAATTAAACACAGAAAAACAAGGTTTTTTTTTTTATTTTCAAGTGTTAAGATTTTGTAAACAACTTTAACCACAAAGCAAGGGTAGAGTAATATCATTTAAGGTTGTTATGCATGAATATTTATACATTCTAACATTTTATTATTAAATCTTAAATGCAGTACAATTTATTATTTATGCTGTTGCGATAACTTAATTTCATGTAATAGGATTTGTTTATTTATTTATCCTTACAGATCTTTTCTGAGCTAAAACTAACATTATTGCTTCCTACGTATTATGAACTTCCCAAATAAAAGCTCTTTTTTTACAAATGCGATATGTGGTGATGACATCATTAAGGACAATCTTTCTAAAAACTAAAACATTACAACTGCAATAGACCAAGCAGCTGAATTACTGACACTTGCTTTTTGTTCGCTGGTGGTGCTGCTGCTGTTGCAAAGTGTTGTTTAATGAAATTTACAATCGATGTAACACTCATTTAACTTCTCAATGATTGTGTATTATTCAAAATTCAATTCAAATGAGTAATACATAGTGACTACAGATATTTTTTGTACATCAAAAATGAACACAATAATACACTATATATGTATTTTTAATAAAAAAATTTTACTATGGAAAAATCTAGAAACACACGGCAGAATATTATATCAGTCGTATATATAACGTATATAACATATTAATAGGACTGTGCGGTTCACATTATTACACCTGTCATTGAAATAAATTGACACATTACCAACACCCTAGAGTAAGTATTTCAACTACAAGGTACCCACTTAAATTTTGGAGTGTGAGGATAAAATCTCAAAACTCTTTAAAAAAATGAATATCCTGGGATTTGAACCATAACTTTCTGTGCACATCTGCAAAAGTTATTGTACCTACAGATGTTATGGGAATCAGTCTTTAGCCAGTCTGGTCCACAGCCAACCTAATTCTATTATAAAGGTTAAAGGTTAAGCATTTATACTGTGCAAAATACGAGGGTCTCTATGCGCAAAAATAAGTGAACAGATACAGTATAATTGGAAAAATAAGGAAGGGAGAACTCCAAGCCAGCACCTAAACCGCAGTATGGGAATATGCCCTAATCGCTGACCAGGGATCTGTCAAAATGTACCCTGTCTCACCACCAGTCGAGTCTCGGCCATCCCAGGATTCAGATGCCTCCTATCCTGTTAGAGAGGAAGATGAAGCTCTGGACCATGGACTGATTTTGATTTTGTTTTGAGTTTTGTTGTATTTATTTTCTGGGTCCCATTACATACTGCATTTCTCCCCTTCACACTCCCTTCCGTCTCTCTATCACATATGTGACTTTGTGTTTGTA
>NW_022714175.1:297216-298681 GCF_011630105.1 Anneissia japonica
ATTCTTTATTCTCAACCAACAGTGTAAAACACCAATAATAGGTTGAAATAAAATTTTCAGTAAACAGAGCATAAATATATACAATACAAATTAAAAAATGAGTTCATTAATAATACTTTTAAATTGTGAGTAATTACAGTTAAAAATATCCAAAAAATTATTCTTTAAAAGACAAGCGTTATAAGCTGACGAAATTCTACGGAAAATACCATTTTTAATGTTTTCATTGTCATCACTTCACCAATATATTTGTTATGGAACAAAGTGCTACATCATTTCACAATGATACATCTCTATATATATACATATATATAATTTTTATCTACCAATTAAAATATTTGAACAATTTATTCTCTAAATTCTCTTGTTTTTTTTTTTGTTCCTAGGATATCTTATGTTAGCTTCATGGCTTAGTTTATCTTTTGACTGTCCTTATTTTGTATTGCTTAACACAGAGAAATTTTGGTGTGTACTACAAAAATCCCACTACATAAATGAACTGAGAACGAAATACACAGATATGTACATTAGAATTCAACATAAAAAGTAGAAATTATGATGATTATGTAGATTTCGAAAACTCATTATAAAGCCAATATGTACTATGGAGTAGCTAAGGATTAATTTCAAAAATGCTTTATTGTGTCTGGCCTATCTTCTTTTGAGTATAGACAAAATATAAAATAAAATTTGAACAATTTATTCTCTAAATTCTCTTTTTTTTTTTTTTTTTTCTTTTTGTTCCTAGGTTATCTTATGTTAGCTTCATGGCTTAGTTTATATTTTGACTGTCGTTATTTTGTATTGCTTAACACAGAGAGATTTTGGTGTGTACTACAAAATTCCCACTACATAACTGAGAACGAAATACACAGATATGTAACAGCATAAAAATTATGACGATGTGTAGATTTCGGAAAACTCATTATGAAGCCAATAGGTACTGTGGAGTAGCTAAGGATTAATTTCAGAGATGCTTTATTGTGTCTGGCCTATCTTCTTTTGAGTATAGAAAAAATATATAATAAAAAACAAGCATCAGCAAAAAATAATTGCCCGCATTTGATTGGCTACCAGAATGCAGCAATACAATATTGTTGGAATATGCGTTTCTGCTTGTCTGGTTTCTAGCATATTGTGGATCATAATATTAATGATGGTAGCCTACAATAAAAGTCAAGACTTGGCTTATGGAGGATGCTTGTAATGACGATGAATGGTGATTATGATGATGGTAGTGACAATGGTGATGGGAAGGTAATGATAGTAGTGATGGATTATGAAAATAATGACTAAGATTATGATAACAAATTATGAAGAAAAAGATTATAACATAAAAAAATATTGTGTTGCCAAAATACATTGAATGATAGTCAGGATTTTTTTAAATATTAAATGCCTTACGCTCTATCCAAATTATCAAATTTTCTCTGACAAAAAAAAACTGTTGCCCATATATATATAT
>NW_022714175.1:299200-318197 GCF_011630105.1 Anneissia japonica
CCAAACCCTCAGATTATCACTTGACCTGTCTCTTATACACATCTACAGAAAATAAGACATAAAATAATGATGCGGAAACGTTGAGTTAGACAGTAGAACACAATATAATTTATTCAGGAAATGAATATTTCGTCTTGTCCTCAAGACTTCATCAGCGTAACACTGATGAAGTCTTGTTATGCTGATGAAGTCGTGAGGACAAGACGAAATATTCGTTTCCTGAATAAATTATATTATATTGTGTTCATGATATATGGTTTTTATATGTCATCAAAATCATATTTAGGCGTGTCACATGTTTTATTTTTTGTCAAATGAAATTTGATAGACAGGAGCTAAGCCCCGCCCCTTGGATATTGTTGCTAAGGTCCCACAAGACGACAATGTTAAAACATAGGCGAACACGTGCGTTTGTGGGACAACACGTGTGTTTGTGAGACGTGCGTGTATCCCTAGCGCTGTTCTGATTGGTCAGTTGCTAAGTTTGATTGACACTCCGGAAAGGTGTATTCTAAGTTAATAACCATCATCCAATCATCATGTAACTATAGTGGGACTGTACCATGGTGTTCAAATACATATTATGACAATGAAAAGTTAAATACACAAAAATACTTTTTAAAGAAATATTTGGTCTCCATCTGCCATATATTCTCTCGTATAAGACGCCCCTAGTTTTAGAAGATTTTTGGACAATTTTTGTATGTCCGACGTATAAAACGACCCCCCTCCCCGTTCCATAGTCAGAATTCCTCCTTTTGATATGATCCACTGGGACCATGCCTGCATTTAGTCTTTAAATTGCCATCAGCCAAATTAAGGTCTAGGCTTGGTAAAGTTCATGGATTTCATTGTAAAACCATTGAATTAAAACTTTAAAAAAATCAGGCATACATGCGCATACTATTCTTTACTTCAGTAGTAAATTCTGCTGATCCGCACATAAGATGAACATTTTAAAGCAAAAAAAAATGTGTGTGTTGCACATATAAGACGACCCCCTGTTAGTCAATCATAATTTCATATTTTAAGCCTCATGTTATAAGCGAGAAATGTACAGTTAAACCTTTAACTCTATTGCTGCTCTCCCAACTGAGTTATGAATCCAAGCTGGTATATCCTCCTTTCCCATTTTTACATGTTATTTTCTCGAGGTATTTCATAATCTATGTGTGGATCCCACTAACCAAAATTGATTTTCTGTAGCGCCTCAAAAGCTGCGGTACCTACCAGTCTTGCCGATCAACTAGGGTGACCTTTATAAATGTCCTGAGTACGCTCCACTATCTTAGATTCCCAAGTGATGTTTAGAACACTTTCATTCTTGAGCTAATAACGTACGAATCTCACTACTTTTGTGACGTCAATCTACAATGTTCCCTCATGGGCAGACGCGTTTAGTCCATGGGCTACGCACACCTGCTTTATACCTGCCATTAGTTTTTTTCAGTTACCTATATGTATAAGCTTCAACAAACATCTTAAATGTAATTAATATAAAAATCTCAAGATATTTAACTTAGTAGGAAGTCAAAGAAAAATAAAGTATATTTTGATATTGTATTGCTACAATAGGAACCCAAACCCTCAGATTATCACTTGACTGCACTGCCAACAAGGCTGGTATATACATTCAGATTTCTAATACAAAATGATTGTTTATTCTGTCCTGTCAATCATGTTGTCGTGGTAACATTATCTGGTTTACTGAATTAATCCAATCTCAGAGATAATAATCGTAATTACACAGATATTTACATAATATTAGGTTATGATATCAGATTCAGAATATATTAAGTACAGGAACAAAAAATAATGTTGTACTAATTGAAATTGTATAGTCTCAATTTCTATATTTAGTTCTTGAGCAAATTAAGTAATTACTCAATTCTTCTTTAGAATATTAAATTGAATTGTGTTTAATTTGGCATTCCCAGATCAATCAAGGCACCTAGGCTTTTCATCAATGGCGGTGTACAGTAAGTGGGGAGGGCAGGAAATATTAACCCCTCCTCCTCAGTCAGACCCACTTCTCTCAGTCAGATATTCCCCTCCCCTTTTTCCATTTTTTGTTTTAATTCTTTTAGAACAAACATTAACTCTACAACATGCTTCAGAATAGCATAAAATGCCCAAACTACGCACTCCTAAACCCTACTGAACCAGCCCCCAAAATGGAATTAAAGTAAAATATAAGTTATCTTTGACAAACTCTTTATCTAACACCAAAATTAAGTTTCTTTCTCCCAATGACTGTCAATAATGGTACTGAACCAACCAATGTTTTTTTTTTTTTAAACCCATATTTTGCACATGGTGCATCGGAAGTATCAATTTTTATGAACCTTTTATTATCAGAATTTCTGTTAATTTACTAGTTCCTACATTAATACATAATGTTGATGCTCTAGGCTACCAACCATTTATGTTTTTACCATAGCAGAAATATTTTTTTTTAATTTGATTACAATTAAGGTTAGTTTCTGTAATGAATATGTATGTCTGAATCATTAGTTATTGGCCATTCTATAGTAAAGGAAATTTCATAGGAGATCCAAGGGGGAGGGGGAGGAGAAGGGGAGGAGAGGGAAAGGGGAGGGTGAGTGGGGAGGAGGTCCAGCCGGCCCATCACCCGCACTTTTTCATCCTAAATATTTCTTTTTTTTTAAATGCAACCAAAAAAAAATACTAGACTCAAATTTTTAGTATGAAAGTGTATATTATTGGTGCCATTAAAGTTTGTACCACAGCCCAAACCATGGTGGGACTGAGGTTGTCTGGACTCCCATTTGCAAAACCGATTTTCCGAGCCTCCTGTATTTCAAATTCCTGGATCTGCCACTGAATTTAATGGTCCAAAAAGCCCAGATCACTGAAATACAAGAAATTTATATTTGTGGTCCCTGAAGCAATGACTCACTTTCATTCCTGATGATGACATAATTAATGTCGAAATATTGAATCCCAACACGATGGCGTGTATTTCAATACTTGGAGTATGTATTATACTTTCTTATCTGAGATTAATCAGTGGACCTTTCGGTTAAACAGTATACTTAATTTATTTTTTTAAATATTTTTATTGTTTTTATATTATACTTTAAAAAGCAACATAGTGATTACATATAGGTAAAGCTTACAAAAGGGAAATAGCTGAAAATACAAAAATGTTGTCATAGGTTTAGTGTGGGAGTAGTTGGCGTGGTGGTTGCCTTTCAGGTCTCTCAATCTCAAGGTCGGAGGTTCGAAATTTCACTGTGCATTTCGCTTGTGTTCTTGGACAAGGCAGTTTGCCTACGTTTGTCTCTCCACCCAGGAGTACAAATGGGTGCCCGGTGGTTCACTACATGGAGGGGAGGAAACAGGCAATGTGAAAAGGAATTGACCACCATACCAACACAATGCCGAGGCTTAGTACGATGGGCTAACAGCTCATTCCCTTATGTTCAATAATGAATACGGGACTACCTTTTAGGTTTAGTGTTGGAAAAGCTTAGTCACAACGTGACAACAGTGTCCGGGTACTTCTGTTATTCCTGCATTACTCAGTCACATTCAAGGGCAGTGTATTTTGTATTTTATATATTTGTAATATACTGCTCAAATTAATGAAATATTTTTTTTTGTATTTATTTACTTCCTCAATGCAACAAAATCATATAAATGTTAACAAATATTTCTATTAAATATTTTAAAAAATTATTTTATGTTTTCTTTTATTTAATCTTATATTTATTTACTAATTTATCTACAAATGTAAATAATTTTAATATGATTTTGTTTTTACTTCATGAGTTATATGTTGGCAGTTAAATGAACTAAGCCATTTGCCATACTCAATTTATCATTTATTTATATATTGCACAAAAAAAACACCCTGTATAACAGAACCTCTAGATTGGGTGTGAATGATGGAGAAGTAAATTCAAAGTCTCGTTTAACAACAGACATCAGGGCTGTTGCACATATATATATATATATATATATATATATATATATATTTATATATTAAACATGGTTAAATAATAACAACATATGTTGGCAAACCAGAATCTAAATGGCGGCGTAAAAATCAGAATTAGCTGTTTCGCTTCAGTGCAAAAATATTATGAACATCTAAAAGCCACGACTACAATTTTGCATTCAAGTTTATGTCTAATATGAGGATAATTTTTTACAGGCGTTAATAATTTGTGTCTTAATAGTTATAATAAAGATGATTATATTTTTAAACATTAATTTTTATACTAACATATCACAAGAAATTTCATCTTCATATCTTTTTTTAATCTAGGAGATAAGTAAAATTCCTAGATTTGTCTGATCTAAAGTTGACCTAAACAAAGATAATTTGAGTTGTTTGTAAAAAACTATAAGAGAAACAGAGAAGACTATAAGAGAAATGTCACCGATAAGAAAATCAAAATTAAATGGTTAAATTTGATTCATTAACAGTTCAAAGTAAAAACTTTATTGTCATTGGGTTTGAAAATAGGAAAAACTCTGAGACAAGGATAATCCCAATAACTAGCAAGCTCTCCAATTATACAGTGCCTACAATTTAAATTAATTACCGATCACTAATAATTATACCTGTATTAATGTCATAATTGTGACAAGTAATCATTACATTATACATATCTGTTAAATATTTATTGTTTTTATCCCTGTTCCTTTTTCTAGCAATACAGATATGTTGCAGTCCTATTGAAATTCAAGACAAAGATACACATGACTGGTCACTGTAAATGTGCAAACAGTACTAACTGTAAATTCCCCACTGACAAGATGACGACAAAAAATAATATCGTAAAAATGCAAAACTAGGTGTGTCTTGAGTATTAAGCTTAAACTTCACTATGTGTCAATAAAAATGTATCAATCGTATAAGATGGGTGGCTCTGTAGTCATCTGGCTTTCAAGGATTAATCACTTAACTTTAACTTAGAGTTTCAATACAAATCTTCATAGTGCACTCTGTCATGCATTTTATCTGATTATGAGTTTTGTATCTTCTCATCTTTATAAAATTATAGGATATCTATGAAGATGTACTGCAATCAACACAAATTCATGTCCTGTAAAGTAAAAGGATATTTTTACTGACTAAAATCTCCCCTCCCAATGCCATATTTTGAAATAAAAAATATTAATACTAATAGTTGGACATCATGAAAAAATATCTAAAACTTTTTTAAGAACGTATATTTTTTTTTTGGTTGATACTAAAAACCATCATTACTGTCTTTCTTGTTTTTTGGTTTATCTTTGATTCTGGGCACTTTGTATCCTACAAAAATGTGTGATACCAAATGCGTGACCATTACATTACAATTATGTGCCGAAATTATGAAATGGATGAAAGATAAACCTATATCCTATTACCTATTTGTGTAATTATTAATCGGTAATACATGTTCACATACATGATATGTTAACAGTATATCTCTCATCACTAGATTAAAAATTAAATTAGTTTGGATGTATGAGTAATTTTTTATTATCCATGAAATTTGCCATGTACCAAGATTGCCGTGTAATACAAACATAATAAATATATCTTGTATCATTGTGTAAATGTTAATTACTTCAACACTACCACTTTCCCTTCACCAGAATTTTTTTTATTGCCTGTTGAAATTGCAAAAACGCCTTTCCACATAATAAAAAAAAATAAATTAGCTTTTTGTATAAGTCATATTAGTTACAATAATGTATGTCTAAATTAAATTTTTATTATCAATGAAATTTGCCATATACCAAGATTTCCATGTAATACAAATATATATTCAATAAATATATCTTGTATATTTTGTGTGAATGTTGATTACTTCAACATTACCACTTTCCCTTCCCCAGCATTTTTTTTTATTGCCTGTTGAAATTGCAAAAACCTTTCCACATAATAATTGTGAACAATGGCTATGTTCCTACAGTACATGCCTCCTAAATAAAAAGCAATATATATCTGACCCTGATATTATCTATTTATATTTTCCCATTTTTCACCTCCTGTCCTCTTTCCACCTTCAACCATTTTTTTAATTATTGGCACCATAAGTTCCATATAAATATATAAAAATATCTTTTCTTTATATTTTTAATTTTTTTATTTTGTCAGAGTCTCATATGTTTCATTGACTAAGGGCTATGACAATTTTTCGAAGCACTAGAAAGAAATGCTTCTGTTCACAATACCATGTATAGCTTGATTGAAGACAAATGATCTTTCACTTTTTATTTAACCTTTATTTGGTCGGGGGACACCGTAACCAAGCCCAGCCCCTGAGAATAATGCCACAGTAAACATGTTATGGTTGGTATAGAGATTGTAAATTTGTCTATCAGGTCAGAATAGGCATTATTCTCATGCTGTTCCTTTTGTAAACTGTTTGGTCTAAGTTCGTCATTCAAGCATTATTCTCATGCTGTTCCTTTTGTAAACTGTTTGGTCTAAGTTCGTCATTCAAATAGAAGTGTATGGTAAATATAATTACTAGGAGGTTAAGATATATGTGTACCCTCTTAGAATTAAAGTTGTTGTCAGACGTTCATAGCAAATAGCTATGTAGTGACAACTTTCCTGATCCTATAGTGAAGTAACACAAGACTTTCTTTCCTTGCTTCGCAAACATATTTTTTGAAGATCGTCAAAGGAGGGTGGAAAAAATTAAAAATAAAATGTTGTTTCCTTATTTAGCAAGTAGTTTGGCCAAAAACATCCAGAAGAAGGAGAAAATAAAATTAAAAAATTTATTGGTGAATATAAACAGTGTAGTAATGGGATAGTTAAATGCTTTAAATTTATATAATTAGAAATATACATATCTTATTTTTGGAGATTTCAAGGCAGCAGTAGGTATAAACAAAATATAGAAAAACTTAAATTTTTTTCTGAACTCATTTTTTGTGGCGGTGGGTGTGTACTAATTGGCGAAAAATAAAATGTCGGGTTTGATAAATACAAAAAAAGAATATATTTCTTTAGCGTTTTATTTCAACATGTTTTATTTATGTCAATATGCAAATAGGTATACTGTACATGTTCAAAAACTGAAAGGTCTACTGATTTCTCAGATAAGATATTATAATACATACTCCAAGTATCGAAATGCATTATGGCGTGCATTTCGATACTTGGTGTATGTATTATACTATCGTACATGTTCAAGTGATGGCTCAAACCAACAAGAACAAGATAAGTTTTGGGGCTGAATTCTTGACCTCATGTTATTTTAAGTTCATGACTCTGTAACAGAATGTCGTATGCTATTTTTTTTCCCCCTGGAAAATAGACTATTCTACTCCACTATATGGTTTTACACAATTTTTTTTTTTTTTCACCTCCAAAAAAAAATCCAAAAAGAAGAGACGAAGTTTTAATACTGTATACTGTATGTTTTACTGTACTTAGTGATATTCCTGTTTGGCAAATTGATTTTTACTTCTGCCTATGTTGTGCTAAGCTTTTGATACTTTTATAAATGACCTCAAAAAAAACTAACTGGACACAAATTAAACTTTGTTCTGATGTTGAAAGTGCTTGGTCTATTTGGAAACATTTATTTAGCACCATTTGTAACACCCATGCACCTCTTAAAAAAAAAAGAGTAAAGGGTAGCCTTCCAAAGTGGATAACAAGTGATTTTTTAAGACTTACTAAAGACCGAGATCATTATTAGAGATCAGTGCTGCGTCACTGAAAGTGTTATCACGTTAAAGGCAGAATAAATAAATAAATAAATAAATATAATACAAGTCTCTAACTTCACAATCTCCATTGTTATAGTTTAAATAACATTGACAACATATTTACGGTAATTTTTAATTAGTTTATGTCAGTATTATGTAATGTATTTGCTTTGGCATATATGGTGCTCAACTTCTTGTTCTTGTTTGTTTTGAATAAATATTCATCTGTGTTAAATTCGTGATTAAGTGATTCATTTAAAGACTTCATGTCAAATTTTAATTCGAACGGTGATAGCTAATTTTTTTTCGGCAGACGCGCAGAAAAAAATGTATTTGCATATAATTAATAATAAAAAACCTACGCCCCACCTGACTTTATTTGTAGATGTGACGCTAAACAAGTATATTTTTCTTAGCCTAAACAAAGTATTAAAAAAAAGTCTTACCTAAGGATAATAAAAGCATGCATCAACCCTACTTGTTTGACCCTGGGACAGGATAGCTTTTATTTATAAAATCAATATTAATGATTACTAACTTCAACCTCAAGCCAGCCTGGCCAGCAAGTAAGAGCAAGAGTTGTTCCATGATAGTTGTACATGTGTTGTATTAGAAAACGCTCCTTAAATGAACTCTCATGCATATTCATGCTTTCATTGACGTACAACAGTTATTGAGAACAAGGGGGCCCCCAGGATGAAAAAGGGTATCACAAGTTAAGTATTGCAAGAACTTTCTTTTACATAGGAGTCTAAAATTGGAATTTTAAGTGTATACTAATTCAACAATTTCATGCTTGAAGGTTTTTATTATGTTTAATTTGGAAGCACAGTAAGGTTTAAATGTTTTTAACAAATCCAAATAAGATTTAAACCCAATATCTCTAATAATCTATCTGTAATATATAGCCCCAAAAAATGGCTTATCCAGAGGGTAATACCAGCCAGAGGTCAATATCTAAAAAAAGAATGGTTTATCCAAAGATGGAACTTACTTATTATTATTTATTTCACATTCACATAATATAGAAATCTGCACTAGAATATCAAGAAAGTTACAATTACTATGAGAGATGAAAATAAAGTGCATGTGTGTGTTGATAAAATGAATTAAAGAATTTATGGATATAAATACAACAGAAGCACAAGGAGTGTCCAGAAGACTAAAGATAGAAGAGTGAGGTTAAACAGATGGGTATCAATCAATCATTTGATCAATCTATAACGTGTATGATGCAATAATATACATTTGACCTTATATCATAAGTTCATTGAAGGTTATTGAATATCCTAATAGTATAATATAGTAAATATTAGCGAATACGCAAGTGCAAGTCTGGCTAAGAATGCACAAACAGAGTGACATTGACAATCTATGAAGAGACCTTCGTCTTGCAATGTAATCAAGTTAGATGAAGGACAGATGCATACATAGTAATGCCATCGTATATAGGGTCTGTGGTAATGCTATACTGTAGGCATAAAATTATGCTATATAATAATACTGTAGTATATTATAGTTCTAATAATTATAAATTGTAGTTGAATGGTATATATTATTCAAGAAAGGTGATTAATCAAAGGTCAATGTCAAAGAAAATGTCCTTGAAGCTTAACCCTCAAGCATAAAAGGATGTAATGGAATCACCTATCTCACCCTTAAATGCCCTGTATGAATTATTCTGGCACAGCGCAGAAACTCTATGGCACAGGTGGGCAAAGTGCCTCCCGTGGGCCGTATGCAGCCTGACAGTGATATTTTGGGCCTGGAAAAATGAATTAAAACCCTAGGTTTGCGGCCCACCAAGTAACATTGGCTGGAAAACACCTTGTTTTTTATGGCCTGGCATAGATCATATGTAAAAAGTAACATTAATTCTGAGAATAAAGTGGTGTAAAAGCAGTGCTTGGAAGTTTTTGGAAGCTCACTGGAAACACCAACGTTTGGGTACGGCCCTCGCCTTAAATCAAAATTCTCTTTGGCCCTCCGACCGATTTTTATGCCCACCCCTGCTCTATGGAGTGACAGCTCTCCTTTTTTTTTTGTATAGTTAACTCCGCCAAAGTAGGTTATGTACAGTATTCACCGCTGTCTATTTTTAGTAAGATTATGCAAAAACTAATAAATGAATTATCATAAAATTCAGTGGAATGGTACATAATATTGGAAGAAAGAGATAATTAAATTTTGGGAAACGGTTGAAGAACAAGGTAAAGGTCACAGAAATTAAATTTTTTCCCTTGAGCATAAATGAACATAATGGAATGGCTTGTCTGCGTATTGTTCAGTATTCAGGCACAGGGTGGAAAAAAAATTGAATCGCCCATCGTATACAGCCTTTGTATTTTTTCAGTATTCAGGCACCAGGTATAAAATAATGGAATCGCACATCATACACGGTCTGTGTACTGTTCGGTATTCAAGCATAGGGTGGAGGTATGCTCTCTACGGAGAGTAACTGCTCTAGTTTATAACTGTATGACCTTTAAAGATATAGGCCTAATGTCTATGTTCAGCTAATAAAATCTTTTACTTTGTATATTTAATTAAGTTATTATTAGCTTGCATTTGAAATTAGAACAAGAAACTATTTTCATCAACAATTAGCAGATGCATAAATAATACTATGTCTACATTCTTTCCTTGTCCAGATACTTAAATTGGCAGATAAATTTACGGAAGTATTTTTTGTCTCATATTGCAATTGCTAACTTAGCATTTCATACTTAACTTAGCAATAAATATAGATAATAGTAGTGGTTTTGGGTCAAATAATATGGTTGTATCTCCTAATATTCTAGTAGCACAGACAGTAGTCATATACCTTTAACTTCTTGATTAGGTTTTAAAAGTGTGTACACTTCTTTACGACTTTCCTCAGCTGTGTAGCGAGCAACAACATTGTTGATAATTTCTAGGTCAAAAAACATTACCATATCATCATATTTGCCCTGACAAACTAATTATTTTAAAATCTAACAGTATTTATTATTTTTACATTACTACTGGAGGTATTTCTCCATACTAAGTTTAATATTTTTAAAGTCCCAATATTGGAATCCATAAGTATTTTACAGAAAGTAAATGGGAAATAGGACTTATAATTTATTGAGCAACCTATTCACGTTTTGTTATTCCAACATTCTCTGCCACTAACGGTTTTAATCTGCCATGAGAGTTTATTTACCTGCATGACAGCTGGGGATGCAACGATAGACCTCTTGGTCACCCCTGAAGCAATTCTCTAACTTGAGAATCAATGCTCCAATGAAGAGCGATAAAGGCCTAGTAATTAAACAATTATTCATTCAGACTAATCAATCAGTGAGTAATTAATTGAGAAAAAAACAACTTTTAATTCATTAATTGTTGATCCAATATTCATTTCTACATTTTATTGTTTAATGTATAATCTGCTATGAATTTGTTTTCTTTCATTAAAATTGTATAAATTGTTACTAATTTAAATTCATATGATTTTAATGTAATGATTTGGGATTGTTATAAAATATGAATAATTTCTTTAGATAAATAAATTTAATAGGCTAAATATTTTATTTATTGTAGTCTGTTATAAAATATGAATAATTTTCTTCATTAAATTTTAGGATAAATATTTTAATTACTATATTCTACTAGTGATGAATCATGGTAGTATGCAGCTAGTGTATTGAGAGCAAAATGTCAACTAGTTATATTTAAGCTGGTAGTAACATTCAAGCCATGCCCGTAACCAGCTGTGGTAATGAAGGATCTTTTTCAATCTGAGTGGAACTTTTGGTGTCCAGGGGTTCTCTCGAGAAATGTTGAAAACCATGACCACCACCTTTAATTTAAAATGTTATTTTGGTGTGTTTGAGCTGCTTTCAAATGAGTTACCATTTTCGTTAATAAACATTGAATCGATGTGCAAATGTTGAAGAATCGGGCAGTAGGCTATACCAGGCAATATGTTAGTAGGCCTAGATCAAATGTAGTGCTCATCAGATAGGATCACGAATATGAATACATGACAGTTTTCCATCGTCAACGGTCAACTATTGGTATAGTAGAGCAGAGCTCCCTATTCTGCGGGGATCCTCTGATCTCCCGGTCCCCCTGGTTACAGGCCTGAAGGCCCACAAAGAGCAGCTTTAGCCTCCAAGGTTGAAGTTTAGGCAATGCCTACTGTAAGGGCACCAGTAAGATCAAATGACAGGGTGCAAATGTGGCTCCAGGGTGTAACCCAAAAAGCTACCGTTGGCGCGTATAATTGTGTTCTCACGTATAATTATAAGATAAGATAAGATAGATAAGATAAACTTTATTGTCCAAATAAAAATGGAAATTCAAGTTCCATTTGGCGTAAAAAAGCACTAAGTTACATTAAGTTACATTAAGATTTACATTGCATTAAAAATAGATACATGTGTATCCATGCATGTGGGCAGCACATGTATACATACATATACATACACACACATACATATGTATATATGTATACATACATATATACACACACACATGAAATTGTATTATCAAAAAGGAATTATCACATACATATAGGCCTACATACACATACATGCACACATACGCACATACATACATACACACATACACACATACATAATACATATATATATATACACATTTTTATATATACACACACACATACATACACACACACTGTACATACATATACATACATATATACATACATACCCACATAGGCCTACATATATATATATATATATATATATAAAAGTCAAAAAGGAATAATAATAATAGTGATGCCTACATCATTTAGATAGGCCTATACTTGTTCTTATTGCACATTGATTAAAAAGTTGAATTTAAAATAGCAAATTACGATTGAAAAATTGGGGGCCGTCTTATACACGCATTACATACAAATTTTGATTTTTTTTTTTAAATCATGTTCGTCTTATGTGTAGATTTTCTGTAACACAAAAATTTACTACTGAAATGAACCTACTAACTGTTGTATGAATCAACACAGTAGTATCAAGACTGTAAACAGCAGCAAAGAGTAGGTATTCCAACAGTGAAACAGGGGGATCGTCTTATATACTCAACATACAAAAATCGTTCAAAGATCTTCTCAAACTCAGGGGTTATCTTATATGCGAATCATTTTATTTTATGCAAGAATAATATACAGTATGCCCTTTTAGGTATTTGGATGGTTTTTTTTAATTTTTTTTATTAATTACATGTCCAAAATTGATATTTCAACAATCAATTTATATACATATACAGAGGGCTCTTGAAATATTATTTTTTAAAATACATGTTAAATTATGTTAAATGATAATAATTAAGCAACTTACAGTTAGGTTGAATCCTCTTCCTCACCCTTGATGTACACATTCGGTCTTCGCTGGACACAACTGTCCACATAATGGTAACAATATAGTCCACAAAAACATCAAGTTTTTTTTGCAAGCAGATTATAATGTCTGCTAAAACTCAGTCGATATTTCAAACAAAATATGCGTGTGCAAACAGGAATTTTTTATAGGTCCAAGTAATACACGTGTGTTTCAGTTTAATTTCTGGTGGCTAATTTGTGAAGCTTATAATATCTCAGAGAATATTGTGAAAACAAGTCATTCTGTTAATCTAGAAGTCCACGTTCCTTTTGCGAGTTTTTATTTTTGGCAAAAAAAGATACACGGTCAGAATTAAACAGAAGTTAATGCGGGTGACGGTGTAGGAATTCTTGCAGAACAAACAAAATAAATGGTCAGGTAGGCTACAAAATCAAAGCGTTATAATAAACGAAAGTCATCCAAAGCTTTTTTTTTTTTCGCTCGAACCGCGTATTATTTGTCCATAAAAATGTAGTCGCTATTTGATATCCTGTAGTCATATTCGTATTCGTGATAAGACTTTCGATACGACTCGATTCAGCTGTACAAGCTCATAACAAGTACTCGCCAGACAAATCAAGAAATGTATGGAATTAATCAATGGGATTAAAACAGGATCTTAAATCGATAACAGTCGAAATATTTAAATTAATCATTTACAAATACTTAAGATGTACTGTATCATCAATGATGAATAATATTTTAAACATTCATAATTATTAATTATCAAAAAAGTCAACATATACATGAATATGTGATGAATTGGACATGTAAAGTATGTTAAAAATAGATTAAATTGTTCTAAGGTACAAACAGATTGTAAGAGGTACAAAGTCTTGGCTTTATAATAGATCCTATGCCTACAAGCTGGTTTACGATTCTTAATCAATGTCCTATTTTACACGCTAATTATCTGTTATCTAATTTACAATTTGACAAGTATCCTTACATCGACAATCCACCCGGGCAGAATTATGTTGCATCTTTATTACATAGAAAATTAAGTTTGTTTATGATCACTCTTTATTTATACAATTGTTTAAACTATAAAATACAAAGATACTTCACATACCATATTTTAAGATCAGTTTATACTTTAGTTATTCTTATCCCTTCAAATAATAACCTGGTTCCATAATAACATAATAAAATAATAGCTCATTAATTTGGGGTAGGTGTTAATACCTCTTTTCACACTGAATGTTAGATGAATTATAAAACACGTCATAGTTTAAAAAAACCACTCAATTATTTTTTGAAAATACTTGTTTAGAATTGATGTGACCAACTGGGTGCCATGATTAGCTGGAACTCAGTAATTAATTAATTACTCTAGTTAAGTTAAGTTAATGAGTAGGGTAAAGGCTAATCTATATCATCAGGATTATTGTAAGAATTGAAATCTGAAACTCCAAACAGTATATTTTTAGTCTTCAAGACATGGCAAATGTTAATTTTAAATAGGCCTAATGTCGAATAGTTAATTATATGACTTACGTGGTAATGTAGCTATAGAGACCTAGGTGTCAACAAAAAATTAAGCAACAAACATTTCATGATCATTGTTTAAGATGTCAAATAAATAAACAATTTCATTCATGAAATTTCATTTTTTCTCCCACTGATGCACAAACTGATGGAAAATTACTGTTTCTTCTACAGAAATTTCTTGATTCATGATATGAAGAATATCAAGGTGTAATAACAGGTTTTCGGTATTGCAATAAGAGCAGGGGTCACCCAGGGTCACCGTAGCTACACCACTATTTTAATGCAGTACCCGCATGCAGAAGCAACCCAGTAAAACAGACAAACACTTAAATCCAGTTGGCCACTACAAGTATACCACGGAAAAAAATAATCAAAAAACACCAGTGTTGAATTAATCAATGTTAGAAATGATCTCGCTTGACGAAGCCACAAAACAACTAAATGTACTGGTTTGACAAATCTAAACATACAATGCAAACGCGCAAAGCATACCCGGATGTTAACATTTGTATGTGTTAGTGGCGAGACAAGAAGCATACCACATAAACAATACCGAGCGCTCTGAATGTTTGGATGTATTATCAAACCGATGTATTTGGAACGTGTCAAGCCAGGTCATTTGTATTAAGGACTGCAAAATGAGGCGAGGTATATGGGCTACAAAGCATGATATTTGAATGGAAAACATTTGAAAAAAAATTTAAATATATAAAAAAATATTGCTTTTGAAGGGATATTCATTTGATGCATTAAAAAAAAATGAAAAAATAATCAGTGCGTATATAGAGCTGCATGACATCAGCTGATGAAACTGAACTATTAATTTACTGAAAATGTGTATGGGATATATTTTGACATTTGTTACAACTTTACGCTGATAATCAGTTTTCAATAATTAGGCGTTAACACTAACATGCCACCATTGATAGCTGTTGTCTATTAAATTTCTGTGTTCCATTATCTACTTTGGTACAGTATATATGAATATTTAAATAATATAAATTAACAGCGAATTATTGGTTTTAATACAGTGACGGATCAAAATACTTAATTAATTATAAGATCTTAGTAGGTAGATACAGATATATATTGATATAAATAAAATAAAAAATAACAGAATTATAAAATTAAGCTGCTTAGAATTATATATGGTATTTTAGAAGCTATAACTTTTACATGCAAACCTTCACCAACAGAAAAATGCATGAAATAACCATTGTTGATCAAACAAACAACGGTAATCTTACTTGTTCTGTACCAGACAAACAAAGTAAGAATCACTGTTTACAGGCAGCACCAGTAGTGTAAAATGATAAACTGGTTTCATTGTTTGTTTGTACCAATAATGAACATAATATTCTATTAGCTATTGCTATTCAATGCTACAAAAAACGTAGCCCCTGTTTTAGTGTTTATATCTATTTACCGTAGTTATTTTATGTTTCTGATTAAGCATCTGTGAGCCGAGGACACAGACTGAAAGCAGGTTTATGTGTGGCGAAGCATTAGATACTGAAGCCCAACAACTCAAAACATCATTAAGGTGATGAAGGCTAGAATCAAAAATATGACTTCTCTTATCAATCTTACCATAACAGATTAACAGATATTTAATTTCAAATTTTAATAATTTAATATTTAAGATATATCAAGATTTTTAAATGTTTTGGATAATTTCATGCACATAGAAAAGCGCAAGGGTGCAGAAATGGAAATCAATAGCTGGAGACCAAAAAAAAACATCCCGTATTGCCCAAGCTTTACCGACAAAAAATGTTGTGTTGCCAGTTAGCAAAAAATTCTCTCTTATAAAAAAAATGAAATTAGTGATATGACAATAAATTCTAGAAAAAAAATATTGCAGCAGCGACAACCCCAATTTCCAAATGTCACAGCTTGGGCAACTTGACAATTTTTTTTTTTGGCCTGATTAGTGAAATATAAGCTATAATAAGAAACATAAAAAAAGAATATTCTACATGTTAGTACAACTGTAGATAGTGAAGCACAGATAGTTGAAATGATTAATAGATGAAAAGAAGAATTGACCATGATATTTGAAGAAAGATTGTTGTAGTAATAATAACATTTTGAACCACAGAGAAATTCTACGGTAAAAGAGTTTTGTTTTTTTGTCCGATGATACGTGATTATCCTTTAGGTACTCTCGATCTCTAATCTGCGGACCTTCGCACCTCTCCCTGCCATCCTCCGAGTTGCCACTGCGCATGCTCAGAAATACCTATGAATATGCATTAACCACTTTTGCATATTCAAGAAAAAGAGAGGTGCAAAGGTCCACAGTGAAAAACATCAGAAAAAAAATGAATTGAAAAATAGAAAACTAACACAAAAGGAAATTAATGAATGTAAAAAAATACATGAAAAGAAATCACATAAAAATATATTGAAATATGACTGTACAAATACCATTGTAAGAACTGCATATTGTTTACCAGATAATCTTGTGGTATTCCCCACATAAGAGATATTATTGTACAGAGATGGAAAATATTTATTTTTTTAAATGTATCATTTATAAAGATTCTTTTCTTTGTTTCATATCCAACAAAAATAGATTCTGGTATCAATCTAGCAAACATTCTTATTAACAGTATTGTACCAACATTTATTTGTTAGACACAAAACAAGTGACTTTATAACCCAATGAAAACATAATTCTATGGGATAAAATGAAGGTAAAAATGACATAAGACCTAGTTACTCCAAAAATTACAATCAATTTTTAAACAATTCCATGTGGTTTTAACACATAATTGTAATTCTTAATTTTAATTCTGATACACAATTAGATACATTTCTGTTTGTATTTCAAAACATAGACGACAATCGCATGATTTGCTGACAAA
The DNA here is from genome assembly GCF_011630105.1 of Anneissia japonica. NCBI lineage: Eukaryota > Metazoa > Echinodermata > Crinoidea > Comatulida > Comatulidae > Anneissia > Anneissia japonica. The sequence goes on from NW_022714175.1 coordinate 316,626, forward strand.
GATTTTGAGAAAGTGAAGACAAGTAAGGCAGCTAAAGAATTCTACTCTACATGAGGATACATCTTACTGATGAGTTAATGAGACACCATGCAATGGTTTGGTAATGAACATCATACAGATCTAATAGAAACTACTGCTACAGTCTACCAGACCCATAGCGTGGAGTATGAAGAGGTTTTGCATATTTTGAGAATTGTGTCTGTGGTGTGCACATGTATGCAGTGTGGTTCAGTGTTGAGAGTAGACTACAGTGCATTTGGTGAAAAAGCTGCTTGAAAAATCATCTTTTTCGTTTTGATTCCATGCTAAGGGCCTGAATGCCGTCAATAGGGATAAGATGACAGTGAAATGAGGCTACATGCTTAAGAAGCATAGGGTGAAGTCCAGCTAGGAGCACTTTCTAAAATTTACTTACTTTCTTCACACAAAAAAAGAAAATGAAAGGTGGAAAAAAAAACTGAATAACATTTGTGCACCCAATGTGAAAAATAGTGATGTTAAACAAGTTGTTTCACTGATTTGAGACGGACTGCTTAATTCTTCGGGCTGGTGGCAGAAAAGTCGGAACGTACGCACTGAAAATCTTGTAGACCAACCGACACAATTTTTGTAGAAAAAACGTGGCAGCAACCAGAGTGACAACAGAATGGCAAGTAGATTACAAATAGAATTTCATAAATTTATAAGGATTACTACAATATAACTAAATTTTCTATTACAATGTCACATATCTAATTTCTATAGCTTTTTTTTTTATAATTAATTAGCATCACCAAAATTTTGAATTTGATTTGATTAAAACTTGAAGGGATGGGTTTTGAGGAGAGAGGGAAGGTAGGAAGGGGAGAAGATTATGATTCTAGCATTCATCAAGGAATTTTTAGGATTGAGATTACTTAGGATTAAAAATTTAAAATAAAGAAATTAACTATTTTTAGAACAGAATAAGTAAGTCTTGGTTGAATGAATCCACATAAGAGATCAATTTTCGGTTGATGAATATGTATATTTGTATTGATTAAGTGGAGTAGGAATTGCGTTGTCTATGAGTGTGTGTTTCGTATGGATCAATACTGTACTACCAGAGTACTGCAATTCACAAACATGAGTCCAAATAAACCACTGAGGCTAAAGATAGAGTGTGGCTGAATCTTGATGAAACTGCATCTACTTATAATCACTGATATAAAATTTATCATTTTAGTAGAACCACTACTTGATTCACCAGTAGCCAAAAATTGATTGAACAATTTATCATTACTTTCTTTTTACCAAATTTAAGACGATTATATGGGTAAATTTACCAATACTTTGGTGATTCAATTTAAAATATACCTTATATATCATATTTTTTCAAAATTCTTATTTATTCATATAGATCAGTAAGTACCAGTAGGTACTTCAATTAATTCAAAGCAAATTATACATTATTAAATTTAATTTTCTTTTTAAGTTTCTATATGCTCTTTGCATGGTAATAGGTATGCACTGTGAATTGATTTCAATTGATTTCACACCTACAGTGTAGTATCTTCATACACCATACTATTAACTCTATCTTTATACTACAGA
>NW_022714175.1:318211-330756 GCF_011630105.1 Anneissia japonica
CTTATATATTCATTATATAATACCTATATGTATAAATAATATCCATAATAATTGACAGATAATTTTTAACCATCTGAAATAATATAAAAGTATATGAGGAAATCTGAGAGAGTGGAAAGAACTGTTCTAATCAGGATTTGAATTCAGATTGTCTGCTAATAGGCAGGTCCCTAACCACAAGACCACTGAGGGCCTTATGGCGAACTCAAGTACTGTTTAAAACAAGCATTTCCGCTCTCTTGCGCGAGTCGGGCGCACAGAACATAACTATTGTTCTGAACTCGTGCATCAGAGATCTGTATCAGATACACCCTCATCTAAAAACAATGAGACTACCATTTAATTGAGTACATCGGGTATTTGCGTGAAATCAATGGCTTGTTTGGACTTTGGACTCATGTTTGTGTTTTCATCTTATTAACCTGATTATTACGTTCACCTTCTCATACCATCAATGTCATTTTTTAAACAATCTTTATATTATATTAATTGATAAGAAGAAATGACCTTCATATCAACATATACAAATACTTATAATAAATTAATAGCAAAGATTGATTTTTGTTCTCATACGATTCACATAGATGGTTATATGAATTGAAATATTTTAAGTGTAGTGTACATTTTTACCAAAAGTGACTAACATCATCACAATGAAAAATGTACAATTTCTAATCAGGTTTTAACAACAATTGTTGTAGAAATGTGAAAAGGGAGAAACTATACAATGTACTAAAGCAAGTAAATCAAAATAAAAAATGTATTTAAAAGTGCAAAGTGAACTCTATCTGAGCTTCATATCAACATTGTGTGTATTTAATATACTTCTATATTAGGCTGTTCTGTATTCTATCATGTGTTCTTATATAGCGTGTGCTTCTTATTCTACTGAGGTTTTCTATAAATTAAAAGTTGAACAGTGTTGTCATACCGGTCTGTTTTCCTCTTTCTTTCTTTGTGCTGCCTTCGTTTTCCCAAACCTCCAATCCAGTCCTTAGTCCCATTAGTTCCCGAGAGAGATCGACCCGTGTCTACCACCTAGAGCACAGGTGAGTGCAATGAAGAAGCATGCAGACAACATTCGGTACATTTTGATGATGACACAAACATGTTTATTGCTTCTGGATACGATACACATTCCATGCATATCTAATGAGATGGATCCTATGAATATGCATTACACACCTGAGCATGCCGGGACTAGCACATTCCCATAATACGTTAAGTCATTTGTCAGTAAATCATAATGTAAGATTTTGTGTGATTTTCTTTTAACTCTTATTATATTTAGCATCATCTCTGATTATTAATATAAATAATAACTATTATTTTCTTGATATATTTTCAAGTTAATAAGTTAACGTTAGCATGCTAGTTGTAGCAAATGTTGGAATGAACATGCACTTTTCTCAGCAATTTACTGGTCTTTTGTCCAATGTCCTCGCTTCACCTGGTTGTCCATCTGATTCTCGCTTTTTTCGCAAGTTTTTCTTTGAGAAATAATGATAAGGCTTTTGTTCATCAACGTGCAACAGCAGCTTAGTACCATGCTCAGTGAAAACAGATACAAATGTTTTGCACCACTTTATTTAGTTTTTACCTGTATTCGTCTTTTCATTTGCTCAATATATCTTTCTACTACCTGGTGAAATTTAAAATGGGTAACATTGCTATACTCAGTTTGAGGAAAAAAAGTATGTAAGGGGAAAACATTTAAATGTGTTGAATATGTGCGCAACAGAGAAAAACCAGAAAAGGCCTTGTAGATTCTCACACTTTATGGCTTTGACACTTGCAACCCATAACCTTTTGAATATATTCACAAAGCAATTACGACCAAATTTTTGCATCACAATCGTAGCCTTACTACAGTGTGTTTATGCCAGAGACAAATCTTGCATATTAAATATCTTACTTTATACTGTAAGAATAAAAATTAAATTATGTATCTATATAAATGCATAAAAAACCCATCAAGAAATTTAGTAATTATTATGTATTATGTATTATCAAAAACTGTTTGTTTATATTGTAAAATGTTTATTAATATCTACATGTTCATATTTGTACGCGGACAAATGATTATCATATCTATGGCTATAATATACTTGTGAAGTTCTTTGGAAAACTGGAGAAATGTGAACACTTATAACTTCATTGAAATAATCTAATCAAATTGAAGCAGCCAAACTTTTAATTGTTCCGACAAATGCATGTCTTTTATGAAATATAGTGCAGATATTCAATTACCATTTCCAAACAATGTTTCAATCACCTGCTCATTTTAGTTTTAAAAGAAGCGGAAAAGTATTTATGAAAACATCGTGTTTTACAGAGTAAACCCATTACCGTTACTAACCTCATTCAATCTATCTCCCTTCACTGCTGGTGTTATATGCTGAATAGTGATTGAAATATTATATCTATTTAAATTATATTTTACATACAAATAAAATCTGGATAACTTTAATTTAATATTGTATGAAGATAATCATACTAATGACCAATTATCTTGTTGGTGTTCAGTGTCTATGACGATATTATTATTAATTTGAAAGCATAAAGCCGGCCACACATTGCAACAACGGTATAGCCGCCGCGTGTCCATAGAGATCACTACATGATCAGCCATGTGCAATTGATAATTTTGAACAATCTACTCGAACAACTACCAACAAACGGCATTGCGTCGTCTAGCGCTTGACGGCTATCGGCTAATGCAATGTGTGCCTGGGTAGTATATGGTTCTTATCCCTACTTTACTTACACACAGACAGCAACTGTTTGATTACTTTAATTAAGAGTTAAAAATGATTACATAATTTATGGTTAATTTGGTGAATGAATCCAAGAGTAAACAGTTATAGGCCTATATAAATGTTTATCATATTAATAAATTAGTTACTCCTCACCTTATTATAAAGTACATTTCTTTGGCAAAGAGATAATACTTTTTTATACAGTTGGCCACTATTTTGTTTTATTATATTGGTTTTTTTTTTATAATATTGCATTTTTTTAGAAAGTATCTATAATTATTAATCATATAAATTAGCTTTAAAAAAATTTTAAAATCATAAATTAATAAATATAATATTGGGCATTGAGTGTAAGTTAATTAGGGTTCAAATGATAAATATTGCTGGATGGATAACCCACACCAAGGACAACTGATTAAACAAAGTAATAGTAAATAAATGTTGTATACTGTTCAAACTATCAATGATGCTATTATACTTAATATTTTCATTTCAATATGAAAATGTGAATATTATAATTTGTATCACCATTCATTATCTGATTAAATACATGTAATCCTATATATTATATGCGGTTAGCCATGCACATTATATTGTATATGTTGTTATTAAATGAAATTATATCTGTTGAGGGTACATTTTCATATTAATTTGCAATTTAGATATCTACAGAATAACATATATTCTGGAGCCATACATTATAATTTCTATGATTCCAATAAGTCAACTGAAATGATTGCATAGTTTTTTTTCTCTGATGAATAATGTTGAATAACATTAGGGATGTGATTGTCATTGATTACTACTAATTATATTGGTTTCATTGTCGGACTATTTCTTTGTTCATTTTAATTAACATGAATTTAATTAATAAAATGTTTAAATCGCATCATCAAAACAATAATTCCATAGTGATGATTTAATAATACAAGAAAAAAAATCATAATGTTAATAATAAGATAATTATGAGGGGAAAAAAATCCCAAAAACTTATAAAATTTCTTTTGCTTCTCATTCAAGCTTGCAAGGTAGTGTTTCCCTACCATTTATAAAACAACTTTTTTATCTTATCTTAATAAACTGATACTTGTAAAAACTGTTGACTATTTGTGTTTTAATATAATGTTGCATACTTCCTGTAAATTTTTTGAGGACAATTGGAATTTATAATTAACATGGATTTTTAGAATAATATTAAGTATGACCATAATATAGACTAAAATAATGTTTAAAATGAGAAACAATCCTGTTTTATTCTTGCTTTTGATTGGCTAATAGGATATTTTTTTAATATAATGTTGATTTTTTTTTTTATTAATACATGGCTTTTACTTATTTTAAAATCATTAAATATTTTTTAAAAGGTATCTAGAAAATTCAAATAAGTAGTAACTGTATGTACAATTTTTATTCACCTGAAAAAGTACACAAGTTAATAAAATCATCAGAAAAAAAGTTGCAAATTTTCCAAGACTCAAATAATTGATTATAAACCCATTTCATTACATAATTAAAAAACTAAATTTAAAAATGTCACTAAAGGTTTTAAATTGTTTTTTTCAATAAATTCCTTGGCATTTTGTGCCATGCATTCAAAGGTTATATAGGACACAGCAGATATGAAATACACAATACATAAATAATTCATAATTTATGAATCAGCCTCCTGCTTTCACATTTTAATATCAAGTAATATGAATCTATAAATTATTGATTTGGTCTAAAAAGAATAACAAAATAGGAGACAATATAAGAAATGTGTTAGATAAGTTTTTCTTAATACTGGGCTAGATCAATGTGTTTTATTAAGTGTATCAATATATGTCATAATTACCAACAAAATACATTTACTAAACTCATTAATAGTGTTTTTAATTTAATTCAAACTGTTGAAAAAATGTTCAGTGTTTTAGAAAATTAATGAATCTTTAGACAAATAGAGAATATGATGTCATTTGAATGGCCACAATAGTCATGATGGTGCAGCAGGGGAAGGAGGCTTTATGTCAGTGGGAAACAGTACATTATCATAAGCATATAGCCATACAGTATTTAACTTGTCCACTGAAGGACATGCAAAAATCAATAAAGAAGTGTAACATTGACATAATCAATGAATTTCTTAGTCGTTGAATATTGACTAGACGACAACATATTCTGTTGTATTGAGAGACTAAAAGGTAGGCCTTATTTCACTAACTCAGGAGTTGTCTCTAATACTATTAGATCTTAATACATGCTTTATTGAAATCATCATATCCAAAAGCCAATTTATATGCCGGTAAAAAACTTTCCATTCAAGACCACATTTTCTACATAACTGATGGTGAAATAACAAATAATATCGATCTTTTTGAAATTTATTTGAATAGTACAATTGGGGATAGTTTTTTTTTTTTTATTTATTAATAACAAAAATAATAAAGAATGAAATATACATATATAAAATATACATAAAATTTTGAAGAAAAAATAAATTAAAAATAATTTTTGCTTCATCAATGGATCATATTGTCACCGAAACTATCAATACGGTATTATTATGTTTAGATCACTTTGACAAGTTCAATTATATTTATTTAAATATTTTGTTTTACTAAGTTCATAGAAAAAAATGTCTTCAGAAAGATAAATGTATAGGAATCGTGAATTTTAATATTTGAATTTACTTTTTTAAAAATTAGACAAATCAAAGTGTTCATTAAGGAAATGCATGCTATGTCAACTAGAGTAATTTTTTATATTCATATTTTTAGAATACATTTTTAACATACACGTTATGGAAACAAATAGTAATTTAATTTAAATTTTCAAAATAAAAAAAAATATTTTAAAAATTAAATATACTTCCAGTGTGTTGTCTTGGTAATAAAAATAACATTATTAAATAAATATTATTCGGTACTTGGGACTTAGAGATAAGGAAAAATTAATTTAACGGGGAACATTCAAAGTAGCGTTAATATTAATTTGAATCGTTTATTATGATTTTTCCGAAGGGCGGGATTTACTTGATGATTAATTGAAACTCCCTCTGAATATACAATGACATTACAGTATATTTCTAAAACATTTATATTAAAAAAAAACTTAAATGCTAAAATTATTTCATCTTATTAGTTTCACATAAACTCTCACAAAAGAAATCTGGCTAGAAAAATTGTAAGATTAAAAAATCCACCCAATGCTGTGAAGATATACACAAATACAATATGAAAATTTGTACAGGACTATGTATGGAAGCTCTTGACGACCACAATACAGAATAAATACCATCCCGTGGTACTAATATTATCCAGTTTGTCTTAATCTACAGATTGAATGTTGAGAAATATACCCACATACATGTATTATACTTACTTTTAAATTTGATATTTCCTTTATATTCATAAAATTGGAAAATTGGAAAGGACTGACTGCTTGTTAGAAATAGGGATTTTACGTAATTTTCTTGGTTCACTCCATTTCCCTACTTGTGGCAATCTCCTTATAAATAAGCAGTTTGTTAATATTTGATGTCTGAGAATCTAATGTATTGAAATTTCCAGACAGCACCAAATCTTAATAAAATCAAGAAAAAAAGTGATAAAATTGCTCATTATTTCATAATTTTGATAGCATTATATCATAATTTAATCTTTAAGGAAATCAGCTGATTTTTTTTTTGTATTATTGTCTTTGAAGAAAAAAGGAAAAACATAGAAAACTGTTTACATTTGCACCTTATTAAAGCTGAGTACGAGCAAAATTGGAAAAGACATTTGCATAGGAAGGTCATTTTTCTTTGCTCTAAAATACTATTTCTGTATATGCTTGTTTAAGATTGGCAATCATACGTCCGTTTCCACCGAGAGCGAGCTCATGTTTATGCAATTACCTTGCACGTTGTTGAACTTTGACCTATCATTATTTGTTGTGGTTTTCACTTGCGAGTTTGTCATTCCGTCCTCCATCTCTACACAATCTACTGATCCTGCATCGTTGTCCTGTCCCTGTTTGAGCATGCCCTGTTCTCCCATCGCAGGTGCGCTGCTCACATGCGAGTACTGAGATGTATCTTCAGTATCTGCTTCACGGTGATAGAAATAGTTGAAATTCGACACGATTACTGGAACAGGTAGAGCTATTGTCAAAACTCCTGTGATTGCACACAAAGAGCCGACAATTTTCCCCCCTATAGTCTGCGGCTTCATATCGCCATACCCTACCGTAGTCATGGTGACCACTGCCCACCAGAATGCATCAGGAATACTACTAAATTCTGACTGGTCAAAATCAGCTTCTGCAAAGTACACAGCGCTTGAGTATAGAACAACACCAATACACATAAAGAATATGAGTAGCCCAAGTTCACTCACACTCGCCCTCAAAGTTCTCCCTAATATCTGTAGGCCTTTTGAGTGCCTTGACAATTTAAATATTCTGAACACGCGCACAAGACGTACAACTCGAAGGATGGCCAGAGACATAGCCTGATCGTTGCCCTGACTATCTTTTTTTTCTTCTGAGATCTCCGCAACCATGGTACCCAGTTGGATAAAGTATGGCACAATGGCCATCAGGTCTATTAAGTTCATTATGTTCTTAAGAAACAACAGCTTACTTGGACTGGAAATAAATCTAACAACTAACTCTAAAATAAACCATAGGATGCAACATGATTCTATAATAAAGAATGGGTTTTTGAAGCCACGATACTTGTCAAAACTAGTTTCATTACTGGCGTCCATTGTTTTGTTATTAAATTCTGGCATTGTTTCCATACAGAATATTACAATGGAGATCAGAATTACTGCAACTGATATTACAGCAACTATTCTTGCTCCTCGTGAACTTTCAGGATATTCGAACAGCAACCATATTTTTTGTTGCCATAATTTCTTTGGCAGTTCTCTTTCCTCTTCTTTTATGAATCCCTCATCCTCCCTGTATTTGGAAAGTGCTTCTTCACCAAGATCATAGAATTTCACTTCCTCTGTGAAGACATCGATGGGGACATTGACTGGCCTTCTAAGACGACCGCCACTTTGATAGTAGTAAAGAATAGCATCAAAACTTGGCCGGTTACGATCAAAGAAATATTCATTACGTAACGGATCAAAGTATCTGATGCGTTTTTCAGGATTACCAAGTAATGTGTCTGGGAATTGATTTAATGTTTTGATTTGCGTTTCAAATCGCAAACCGCTGACATTGATGACTACTCGTTCCCAGCTTGGCTCCTGTCCATGGCCAAAGTCCAAACTATCCGCCCTACTGTCCACATCTTCAATTAATCTTGGGATTGAAAGGGAGTTATTTTTTCCAATACTTCCCCCTTGCCCTGTGCCTCCGGGGGCGACAGTAGATCGTATAGATCGGGGTGGATAGTTGCCATTTGCGTTTCCTTCATTCCCGCCTGCTGTAATGGGATCCATTTTCTCATTGATATTCTTGCTTGTACTTGGCGCAGTGGATCGCCAAGGGGGTGCCCACCTATCACACTCGAGCTTGCCCGAGCTTCTGGCAACTCCGCGTGGGGGCGGGGCACCCTCGGTCGGCAAGCGTAACACGACGGCACACACGATGGCAACACAAAATAAAAATTATATTAAAAAGTGGCCAAACCTGTACGTAGGTTTGGCATTTAAGTTGGAAAACAGCCTGGGCAAACTCTCATTAATTTTAAAAGAAACCGCAAAATAGGTGTTTTTATTGGACGTTTTAAAATTCATAAGCGCATCACCAAATTGGTGATGTAACACCCCTCCTGTCCTTAACACCCAGTCGTGTTCCTGCAAGACGTTTGAAAGTAGCTTACAACCAGCTACTAAAACAATAAGAAGCCTACCTGACCAGCGCCGACGAGCTACTCAAAAGAAGAGCACTCTCTTCCTCCGCTGCCACTGAAAATATAAGTCAAATCTGCTTCACTCCAAAACACACAAAAAGTCTCCTTTCCTCAGCTTCGCATTAGCCGCATTACACGTATTTCCAGCATATTCGTCTTCCTTGCATTTCCTGTCTTTTGAACTAAGTTTTGGTATTTGATAGTGCCATGTCCTCCATCTAATCTACCAAGGGTGACCGGCACTAACTTCTTACTCTGTCGCATCAGTCGCCAAAATAACAACACTGTTCGAAGACGTTAACATAATTGAACTTTCCACTCGAATACCCGGATGAGCAAGGGCCCATCAATTTCCTGACGTCACCGCGCATATTTGAATCAAAATTGAAATAGTTTAGATTCCAATTCGCTCAAGTTCAAGCAATTGATCTTCACTAAATAATTCATAACCCTTCCATCGATTAATTCTAAAACTCAGCATAATCAGCTTACAAACAAAGACGTGAAATTTTCTCAACGCTCAGCAAATTATTGCATGAAGAAATATGGAATCGAATATTTGACTCATTATTATGATAGACAAAAAAAAAATTCGCAACGCTTCAACCAACCTTATACAAATTAATACAGTTCCAAAACCGTTATTTCATTAATAGGCGAATTGAATATGAATACATCTATTGAATACATTAATACAATTAACTCTCCATGGAATACTCCTAACAAATAAGTCACAATATTGCAATCGTCATTGTAACTACATCATCTTTTTCTTCAGACAGAACAAAAACACGATCATGGTTTAAAAATAGGCCTACTTAGTTTTTTGAGCAAATAATAACAAATATAAATTGTATTTTTTTTTTTTTTTTTTTTTTTGTGATTTAAGGAGACAGATCTTCTTGACGAGAGAAATGGGCGGGTCACGGCGGTTCCAAAATTCAGTTGTTGGAAATTGAAGATATTGAGGGTCAAAACGGGAAACATTCGCCAGTGTCCTCTGGCCCTGCGACTTACTATTCCGTAGGGGACGTCATGCAGTGAGGATGAACTTAATTCGCAACCTGCCGTCTTCTTAATTAACACAATAACCAGTGGGGGCGCTGAGTACGATTGTAGAGTTGTCATGTCGAAAACGTATCGTCAAATATTCTTGCTAAACAATTCGGTCTTGAGTTAATGGACACGTCTATCCAATTTGAGACCACATGCACCTGAAAATATTGGGTGGTGTAGGGTTTTGGTCTCTAAAAGAGTGCTAGCTTTGTTGGCCCGGGCCCCCCACTTTTTGGCGAAAAATATATAATGTCTGGAGATTTTTGTATGATCGGAAATGCAAAAAAAGAAGAAGGGAAGAAGGAGGAGAAGGATGGGAAAGAGAATGTTTATCCAGTACCCGACCGAGTTACATTTTCTCGCAATTCACATTGGCGGATCTGGGGGAGGGGGTCATGGGTCCTGACCCCTCCCTTGGGCAACAAAAAAAGGGGGGAAAAGAAAAGAATTCTAAACCTACCTTTTCAGGACCCGTGAGCTGATTTTCTTTTTCTTTTTTTTTCTTTTCTTTTTTTTTTTTTTTTTTTTTTTTTTTTTTTTTTTTTTTTTTTGTTGCTATTGGAAAATTACAATTTTGAAGAACATAAAATTCATTAAAACACACTTCAAATGTCGGGAAAGCTCAATTCCCGCCATCTAGGAATCAAAATTTTCCCGGGGGAAAACCCCCGGATCACCCTTTCTTTTTGGGATTTATCGATTCATGGAAAAGAATACGCATGCAACTACTCATTTGTTTATGTATGTATACACACATAAAATAAAAAATGAGAAAAATTTACCTGACCTTTTCCAAGAGGGGAAAAGACATTTCAGAAGTCGAAAAGCTCATCTCCCGCCATCTAGAAATCAAAATTTTTCCGGGGGAGACCCCCTTTATCTTTGGAGTTCATTGATTAATTGAATCATTTTCGGGGGGGGGGGGCCTTGAATTTTGGAGAATTTAAAAGTCATTAAAAGACATCACAAAAGTCGGGAAAGCTCATTTGCCGCCACCTAAGAATCAAAATTTTCCCGGGGAAGAACCATAGGACCTCCCCACCCCCACCCTTTCTTTTTGGGATTTATCGATTAATGGAAAAACTACGTATGCAACTTACTCAATCTTTTTTTATGTATGTAGGGCCTATACACACATAATGCCTATTTACTGTATTAACAATGGGAAAAAATTATCTGACCGTTTTCAAGAGTGGAAAACCTTGAATTTTGAAGAACTTAAATACTTTCAAGTTCTTCAAAATTCAAGGTGTTCCCCTCTTGAAAATTATTATAATGAATCAATGAACCCAGAGAAAGGGAGGTTCGAGTTCTTTCCGGGAAAATGTTGATTTCTAAATGGTGGACAATGAGATTTCCCGACTTCTGAAGTATTTTTTAATGATTTTAATTTAAAAGACACCTCAGAAGTCTGGAAATCTCATTTCCCGCCCTCTAGGAATCAAAATTTTCCTGGGGAAGAACTCCGGACCCCCTTTATTTTTGGGATTCATCGATTCATGGAAAATTCGTATGCAACTACTCATTTTTTAAAAATTGTTATGTATGTATACACACATGAGCCCTATTTACTGTAATAACAATGGAAAAAAATTACCTGACCGTTTTCAAGATGGGAAAACCTTGAATTTTGAAGAACTTCAAAGTAATTAAAGACACGTCAGAAGTCGGGAAAGCTCATTTAACGCCATCTAGAAATCGAAATTTTCCCGGGGGAGGAATGTTGATAAAGAGAAGAGAAAAATAAAGACAAGAATAAAAAGGAAGATATAATGAACAGATATCACAATACCCCGGCCTGCAACCCCTTCTCCACTTCAAAAATTGTCCATAGCGCATTTGAACTAAGCCGCCAGATATTCTCTGTAGTGGCGTAAGCACCGGGAGACAAGGGGAAAATATCAATCTGTGGAAAATCTTTCCCCATTGAATGCCCTTTTCACCCGGGAAAGTGCCTGAAAACCTCAAATTTTAAATCGCATATTTTGTTGAGGTAGGCCAATTTCCTCTAAAAATTCCACATTTAGGGAGTTTTGATCAATTCCAACGAAATTAGAATTAAAAAAAACAAACATTTTTCGCGCGCTTCGCGCGCATTTTTTAATGTTAAAGCTTGTACTTGCTCTCTTTTACATTTTAAGTTATAACACATAGTCCCACACACAAGAAAGAAAATTTAAGATAGATCGTTTTACCTAAAAGAGGGGCCTCAATGTGTAATGATGTTGAAAGAATATGCTTGTAATAAATAAAACTAGGCATAAGGAAAATGCTTATATTCAGTTTAAAAAGACGAATGTGGCCGTATATAACATAAGAGCATTTCTTGTTGAGGTAGGCCAATTTCCTCTAAAAATTCCACATTTTAGGGAGTTTTGATCAATTCCGACGAAATTAGAATTAAAAAAACAAAAATTTTTCGCGCGCTTCGCGCATTTTTTAATCTCCAGGCTTGTGCTTGCTCTCTTTTGCCTTCGAAGTTATAACACATATTCCCAAACTCAAGAAAGAAAATTTAAGATAGATCGTTTTACCTAAAAGAAGGGCCTCAATGTGTATTGATGTTGAAAGAATATGTTTGTAATAAATAAAGCCATAAGGAAAATGCTTATATTCAGTTTAAAAAAACGAGTGTGGCCATATATAACATAAGAGCATTTCTTGTTGAGGTAGGCCAATTTCCTCTAAAAATTCCACATTTAGGGATTTTTGATCAATTCCGACGAAATTAGAATTAAAAACACAAAACTTTTCGCGCGCCTCGCGCGCATTTTTTAGGGTTACAGCTTGTGCTTGCCCTCCTTTACCTTCTAAGTTATATAAAATCCTAATAGTCCCAAACTTGAGAAAGAAAATTTAAGATAGATCGTTGTACCTAAAAGAAGGGCCTCAATGTGAAA
>NW_022714175.1:330824-342096 GCF_011630105.1 Anneissia japonica
GCGCCTTCTTATAAGTGCCCCCCCCCCCCTTTGAAAAACGTTCCGCCGGCCCTGTTGTTCAAAAGATCGACTTTTGTTCTGTACTTTGAAAAAGTAGTTTCGACTTGGAGGCCGAGGTAGATTCATTTGGGTTTCTGTAGAGCGAACTACTTGAACTGCTTATTTTATATTAAGGCGAACATTTTTTTTCTTATAATTAAGGTACTCATAAAAATTAACGTCTTCTTACATAAGCCATTAAAATGACTGGTGTTAATTTTCATATAAAACTTCTGTCAAATAAACGACAACTGAAATATCTGAAATATTGTATCTGTGTTTTTATTGCCCCTTATATAGCACCATTATAGCACCACCAATAATAATAATACCTAATGTAGGATAAGACCTCCAGTTCTCCCCTCGGACCATGTCCCACCCTTCCACTCGCGCCCCAGCAAAAATATCCTGAACCCCACTGTTGCTTTCCCCGCTGGCACCCTGCAACTGTTGCAACCTATTCTAGAATCTAGACCGTGTATGCAAAGTGAGACAGTAGATATTGTGTAATAAGTCAAAGTAGGATTGTAGAAAGAATTAATTAATTTTAAATATAGTTATCGTATTTGTTGTTTTTTTTTTCTCAATATAAGCTATATTTTTATATTCTCTTTAAAATTTTTAAATGTTTGTGAATTTTTAATGCCTTTTTCTTAATTTTTAATTGATTGTAAATTGTGAGCAATTTAGCCTTGGCTACAATTCACTTTTTGTCAATTGCTTTCTCCTTTTTGTATCGTTTTGAATAAAATATACCATGAATAATAATAATAATAATAATAATAATAATAATAATAATAATAATAATAATAATAATAATAAATTGCTTGCTGCTACAGCTGTAGGCCTATATAGATTTGTTTACATGAAGATAAAGACAGCATGACCATAACACTAATATTATAATAATTGTTTGTCTTAGCGAAACCGATTTACATTTATTTTCATTATTCTGTACAGCCTACCTAATCATTTCTTTTCTTAACTCCTTAAATTGTTTTTAACTGAGCAAAATTGATATAGAGAATTTTGCTTCACATCATTAGCAATCGAAAAGGTAAAAATCAATAGTTGATGAATACATTGTTTGTTTTAGTCTAGTATTAAACATTTTTATAAGAAAACGTATTCATTACATTGAGATTCGAACCCAGGGGCGGATCCAGGATTTAAAAGAGGGGGGTGTTCAAAATGTTTCCAAAAAACCCCAAAATTAAAGTGGGGTCCAGGGGTTTTCATTTCTAGATGGCCGGAAATGAGCTTTCCCTGAGGAGTCTTTTAATGACCTTTAAGCTTTAAAATTCAAGGTTCTCCATCCCCTTTCTTTACAGAGGGGGGTTCGTCCGAACCCTCTTGAACCCCCTGGATCCGCCACTGGAACCCCCAAAATCCTGATCCAATTACTACGATAGAATTTCGGGTGTGTGGAACCATGGAGGTATTATAGTGACCCATGGTGGAACGCGCGGAAAAGTTTTATAGAGGGCGGTATGTCAGTATATTTGAACATCATAAATCTGCAAACCAGTTGGCTGCTGCACTGTTGCAGTTCTCAGGCTTCTGGACTCGGACTAAGCAGTAGATAACAACCGAGTGCCAAGCTGAATGGAAGCGTCCTCACAATCTGACCGATAACGTAAACAATGAAGTCATTTTAAATGAGTGGCTGAAACATGTGGAATCTTTTCAAGTTAACATGTTTTATTTGTTGCTGTTTGATGTTTGGTAAGTTTTTTTTTAGTGCCGTAATCTGTGCAACAGTTTTAGAGGTACAATTGATTGTATTGGTAGGTAGGGGCAGGGAGTTCTTATAGTGACTATAACAACTCCCTGGTAGGGGTAGGCCCTGCTGTTCCATATTTATTTAAGCCTTAGCCTAGCCCTGGCATCGGAATGTTGTTGGTATCATCTTTATCGGCCGTTTGCACCTTTTGCATGGCGGACATCCGAAGTGAGATGTGGTGCTGAATTTATGACACATTGTCATTTGTGCTCCTTTAAAGTTACCATAGATTGCCAGGTAAGTCTATGCTTATTTACGATCGGTGTTTTAAAGTAGACATTGTAGAGTTGTAAAAATAGCGTGATTTATTGATACTGAAAGGAGAAACCAGATCAGACCAGATAAACAAAATTTTAATAATTAGGGTATAGACATTTATATATATCTAAGGACTTTTCATGGATTTGAAATTTTTATTTTGTGATGCTGGGTGCCTTAACAATAATAACATCAAGATAATTATTTATTAATAGATGGATTTATGTAGCAGGCAGGGGCGGATCCAGAATTTTTCAAATAAGGGTGGTGGGCACAACATTTTCTGAATAGATAATAAGTGAGTAGCACAAAACATTGATGTGCATTGAAATTGTTAAAATTTAGCGGCAAAACAGGGAATGGTAATCTTATCTGTAGTAATTACTCGGAAGCCATTATTTCGAAAATACTGAACACTCAAACAAAGTAGCTACTATATATAGCAGCTCCCTCCTAAAATGATTGCACATTGGTAGAATTATATTAAGGGAAGCCTAGATTCAAACATGTTGCATTATATGTGGACACATCCCCTGTCCTCAAATGTGTCGCCCAGCCAGATATAGTTAAGAATAATAATAATAATAATAATCTCTTTATTTATACACGGCAAAAAACCCAAATTCAACATAGAAAATACAATATCAAAGAGGAATTTTAAAAAGTTGTTCTTCCTTGAGTATGTGGTTCATTAATTAACAACAATAAAATTAAAAGCCAGGCCGCTGCGCTTTATGGCGCGACCAGAAAATATGGGCGACATCTTGAAAGAGGTCTTTCTAATTCACAACCCATATTTGCAGGATTGTTTCTCGTACCATAGATAAAAAGTAAAAGTGAAAGGTGAAACAGAGACAGTTGCACTAGAAACATTGAAAAGTAAAACAAAGGAAAGCACAGTGGTAGGATGACAAAGATTAGGTTGGCTTCAGTAAAACAAAGGTAAAAAGCTAAACAATAAATTAAGAAGAATGTCTTTGTCACCTTAATATATGCTTTAATGATCTAAAATCGGATTCAAGAACTTTCCATATTTAATCTGAGCTATATATACTGCTGATATATTGAAATGAACGCAAGCTGGAAGCCACATATAACTAAGAAAACGTTGTATGCGAGCATTCCCACAAGATAACACCATGCTAAGACCTGCAAACCAATGACTATTTTAAGGTCAGTGACCTGGCGAGTGTCAGTTTAAGAAAATATTTGTCTTTCCATGAAAAAAGAAGATATATTGAACCACATGCATAAACTAAATTAACTGTGAACAAAATGTGTAATTTGGAAAAGGCAGGGATTAATAATGGTTGAACTTAAAAAGTCTTTGCCAATGTGTAGAAATAAAAATAGATGATGTTGTCTACATCTTATATACGTAAAGTATAAGGTATTGCATAGGTAAATATATATAAATAAAAACGGGAGATACAGTGTCTCAAAATTTATTTTAATGGAAATGTTAAATATTCAGATTAAATTTCTCATTTTATTTATTTTCAAGTTATTAACAGATCAGAATAATTTTGTTTAAGCTGATTTATGTTTTATCAATACAAAACAAAATTTAATTAATTTGATAGCTTTAAGGACAAATGCCAAAGAACTAGAAGCAAAATATACGTGCCTGTTCATTTGCAAGAAATATTTTAAGGGTGTATTTTGTCAATTGAGAGCGAGTCACTTACTTATGCTAAGAAGCAAATCAAATATTTAAATTGTTCTTAAGTTTGTTGGCTAAATGCAACCTTGACATCTGCTGGTATAATTCCCTTTATTCAAAAGAAATATATTGACCTAACAACTAAAATTTTTTAAGGCCTTAGAGAACATTAGACAGAATGTAATTTATAGGATTTTACTGGTTTTCCTTTTCTTTATTCCTTTGGTTAGTTTCTGGAATATATTAGTCAATAATAATGCTTTTATAGTAAATTCTAGCTCTCTGCTTTATTTATCATTCAAATTCTTCAAGAGCATATTTTTGATATGACATAAAAATCTGGAGTGTGGGATAGTTTTATCCTGGCTGGGGAAGTGTAAAATTGAGAATAAATATAAACTATGTGCTATTCCAATAAAAACAATGGCCATGTTCATTTTTACAACCCACTTGGAAGAACTCATTTTTCCTACTTTTATCCTACACCCATGGAATTTTATTTTTGAGAAACTGACTAATTTTTTTTAATTATTAATATCACTTAATTTTCCTACAATTGTCTTTAAGTACATTTTTTCAACCTGATAATTTAAAAATTGATAGATTACAATTTTTCTTTGGTTTAATTTTTATTGGTTCATTTTGGTTTCACTCAAATCAATCTCATAATAATAATCTTTATTTATTCAATAAACTATTTCATTCTGTGTGTATTCTTACAATAGGCCTTGAGGTGCATAAATATAAATTATATATAAAACTAAAACTAAACTAAAAAACAAATTATGCACAATTGACAAAGCCTAATTTTAAATTAACAACACCAATGAATATTAGTTTCATAATATTTTTCTTGACTAAAATTTGTTTGTAAAGTGACTTACACACAAAAAAAAAAAAAGAAAATCCATAAACCATCAAATACAAAAAAATAAGGTTTAAAAATATACTTAAAACTAACATAGCATTTTCACTGCTCAGAAGCGACATATCTACAAAAATATAACCCACATTTGTGTCAGCGCAATCAAGTTTGATTTTCGTGTTTTTCAAATCTATATTTGCGCAATGTCATGTTTATTTACCATTATTATTATATGGGTTTGGTCCACGCTTTTGGTTACAGTAATTAGCTATTCAATGACATGTTCACTCTTCCATGCTTCGTCATTCAAACTATATTTTTAATCCGCTTTGAAGTTCCTTTGTTATCAAAATAATTGTAAACAAATAAGCGAAGCTGCAGTGGAAACATCATAAACAATTTAAAATGAAAAAAAATCGATGCCCTTGATCATTTTCATGGATATTTTAAGTTGTTTCAGGAGGTTTACTATCTACTCATAACTTTTTCATGCAAGTATGACCTAGTTCCAAAATGTGGCTGCCCCAGACCCATTATTTTCTGAAAGCTTTTATGACGGATGAGAAGTGAATTACGAGACATCAAAAGAGACCGTTATTATCAAAGGTAGATCAAATTACCGTATGCTTAACAGCATTTTGATATACAGTATAAGATCAATCTTTTTTTCCCAAAAAAATCATTGAGTTTTTTTTTGTACTGTAAGCCTACCATATGCTTATATTATGATTTATGATTATTGGCCTACAACTGGGGTAATAAATGTGATGTACCAAGAGCCCAGCGAGCCCGGCGAGCCCTGCGTATGTAATATGTACCTAACTGTAATCTAGAGCATTATTATTTTTAAATCTAGGTAGATGAGTTAAAAGAACCCTTCTCTTCCATGGTTCAGTTGGTAGATAAAAACTCAAATTCAGTGGTGTAGTGTAGGATAGTGGCTCATGTGCACTAAAGAACCCAGTCTGCTTTTTAGAAGAGTAGGGAGTTACCTCTGATGCTCTAGTTCTCTGTAACCCCTGATTCTGAGGAAAGATATGACTACTCTTCATCTCTCTAATTATCTCTCTAATAAGGTAGATGTGATAGACTTACAACGCACGTACGTAATTTACAGTAGCAGAATGATTCTGATACCTGGGTTAATTGCATATCTATATAATATCTTTATTTATATTCACTAATTTCGAAAGGTATACATATACTGTCTGATTTAATTTTAAGCTGTCAGATATCTTAAGAGACTTAATTGTTCTAGATATGCTATTATTATTAGTATCTCTCTTTATTGCAAACATAGCCTCCATTATAAAACATTGTAATAAATTACTGTATAATGGGAGTCAAGAAATAGATTTCTCTAATTAAGCTTGGCCTCCTTTCTTAACTACATAGATTCATCACCACCCCCTTAACCTAAACATTGCAGTTCAATAATAAATTAATAATAAAATTTAAAAAAACAATGCTAAGTTATTGCATTGTGCCACAACATGCCTTATACATTACATTATGTATCTCTTGTCAGTCCATGTCTGTTAGATAATACCTCATTAAGCAGCGTCTTTATCAAACACTATCTGACAGACAAAAATCTAATAATTTGTATCCCCAGCTTAATATGGTTTCCAGTTGAACTTTTAGTGATGTTACTTAATCAGCTCCCAACAATAGATTGTATCTCCTAGGGAGACAGCATAATGTGTCCTAATGAATCCACGCTGTGAAGGTAACCTGCGGTTGTGAAAAACATCTTTGAGGAAACCTTTTTGAAGTTCAGATATTAATGTTTGTAATCTAATTGCAGAGTAACAACAAATGAGTCACATGGGACAAAGTGGTATATTTAAAATGACAAAATTCTGTAAATGTAACTAATATTGAAATAAAATCATTATTCTGTAATTGTAAAACCTAAATAGACCTGTAACGTTGTAATGTTAATAATAATAATGAAAATATTTGTATAATAACATGCTGACATCCACCGAAATAGTGCTCAAGGCACAAGTACAGTGTGTACATTTCAGTATGTTTACTCTTGTGTGATATTCTTTATGAACAGAGAAGCATTTTGTTTAATGCAGTGCCTTGAAAGGATTATGCTTCACTACATATATCCGGTTTCAGATATCATTCCCGAGGGAATACGAATGTCTCTTTAGCATTTTCTCCTTGCCGACTTTAACATCGGAGACCCAGATTTGCTCTTGGGGCATTTCTCAAACCGTAAATCTGCTTCATTATCCAATTGAACTTGGTTGAATAATTTAGTAATTGTATAATCTCGTAATATTCTTGTGGATCTCAAACATTTTAGAATATCAACAATTAATATTAAAATGTTCATTAAACATTAAAAATAATTTTGACAGTACATGTATTCCATTGGGAAGGTTTTACTGTTTATTGTAAATCATTTTTGGAGCCTTTGGAAAGGGCCTACAGTTAAGGAGAGGAGACTGAGTGTAGGGTAGTATGAGGTCGGAAAAACTTGACTCCCCCTCTTTCTCCCTGTCAGAAAGCTTAACACAATTCTTTGGGAAGGGAAAACACATCCTATGTAATTTTTAAAGATTATGGGACACTTGTTTGGTCCACGGCCCTGCCCACATATACTTCACGACATCAATCAGCCCTTGACCAGGAACATGTTTCCTTGCTCATCCCTATAAAGGATAAAGTTTCTTCAAACTTCATTCAAAGTCTGCTCATTCATTCCCTCTTTAATGTTACACTACAATTATTCTGCTACAAAAGCAAGCTCAAAAATATCAGTAGTCAGTATGTGGCTCAAGATTGCTATAAAAGCCTCTGCTGTCACAGTATATAATTTTTCTATATAATTTATTATATTCTATATTTCTTTCACATCTAACAGCTTTCCAATTACTGGATGATTACAACGCGATGCTGTATTTTCTATAAACTTAGTCTCGTTATGAGGCTTAAGAAGTGCAGTTGTTTTTGTCGTGATAAAAAATATTTACTGTTGATGTTTTAAAAACATGTAGTAAAGTTTGTCAGAAGAGTATGTTGTCATGGCGACAAAGAGCCGTACCCAATTAACAGTATTTCCATAAGTATACCAACAGCATCGTTAAGTACGCTTTAAAGGTACTGATAATGAATGTGATTGAAATCAAAAATTGTTTTGCTAAGTAACTGTAGCAAAATAATTTAAAATATTATAATTCTTCACGGCTCATCACCAAAAGTAGAAGTTTAATTCTGAATATCTATTGATGTCATAAGTATTCTTATATGTAGATTTTTGTATAATTTGTACTTTAGTTTATTAATTTGTTTATTTTAAACGTTTAGTTTTGTTTTCACAAATTTTAATAGTTTAATGCGTAATTTGTTCTTGTAATTTTTTCTGAGGGACAATTTAATACTTCTTGAAGTCATGTCCTGTTTTTAATAGAACATTAACATTTCTGAAATGATGATTACAAAATTATCATTCTTGAGATTTAATAGCTTATATAATGTTTTTGTAGCAAGTACAGTTATCCACATTCAAGAATCTTCTGCAATATTTAATTCACCAATGAGTGGAGAACAGATAATGTTCCTTCACTCTACTAAATGATTTACAATCTAGACATAAACGAAATTTATCCCTGTCAACACAGCTCTGACTTCATGTAAATATACTAAGCAGACTTTTGCCATGGTGTTTGTTTCATCACGATCCCACGAGAAATACATTAAAACCAATATTAAGGCTGCCAGTTCTATGTTTACGATCATGAATTATTGCAACATGGAGGCTAAAAAGCTTTTCCAAAGCTCAAATATACTATTTGATGTACGAGAACGGTGTATTTTCGTTGAACCACGCATAGTTCATTCAGTATGCAAGCGTGATGTGTTGACTGTTAACATCATTATTCCGTGCATATTCCAATCAATTAGTGAACGCATTCTGCGATACATGTAGCTGTCCGTCTCTCACATCATCCTTTGACAGAACGTACTGTAAGAAGTTATAATACTAATATCGTAGTCAAATTGCAAATAATTATCATGGTCATTTAGCAAAGTAATTTCTCCTACAAATAACAACGTACAAAGATCAGTCTTCTGTTACAAAGTATTTCTTGATCAGGACTGCAACTTCCGAAATGAGGGATCGCGCATAGAGACCTCGTTTATTTGCTCTATATAAATCCGTCTATTATTATTATTATTATTATTAATTATTCCTGGCTGATACTTAAAAAGCCACAATTAGATGAGAATGAGATCGTTGGCATCATGTTTATTTGATATGTCATGTTATTGATTATTGTTTTCCTGTGGGAAGTAGCCCTGTCTCAATTAAATTTTTCCGGTGTCAATTTACTTACAAACTTTAGATTCCATCTTGTCTACTGTACCACGATTATGTCTCAGATTCACTAGTCATATTCCCCATGGTTTATCTAATAAAAATTATGTATTCTAACAAATAAATCATGTGAACTATAAACTATATATAGTCAGCCTATGATATTGATAACCATTATTTCTTTTTTTTGGGCCCCTTCATATCAGCGTTGTTAAAAGAACTACAGTACCCACATGGTTGAAATAAAGTATGATTGATATATGACTGAAATAAAATGTAATCGTTCTGAGAACTCATAGTAAATTTTAAAACCAATTTCATTAAACTGAAATTCAGTATGGTACTAGTAGTAGTGCAACGGAAAACATTTTTAGATTTTTTTCAATAATTAGGCAAGACTTTTTTTATACCTTGTTTAACGAACCCACCGACTGCAAATATTGATG
Source organism: Anneissia japonica (assembly GCF_011630105.1). NCBI lineage: Eukaryota > Metazoa > Echinodermata > Crinoidea > Comatulida > Comatulidae > Anneissia > Anneissia japonica. The sequence continues at coordinate 340,215 of NW_022714175.1, forward strand.
ATTTTGAATAAAAATAAAATTTTATTTTTGCACAATTAGCCACGAAAAAGTGGAAATTTCAGAAAAAAATAAAAGTTTTTCTTTATTTTATTCCATCCTCCGCTACCTAGAAATTGCCAAAGATAAAATATGTATATTTCTTCCTAATTATATAAATTTGAAGCATTTAACCATCCTATTTTACATTTACCAATAAAATTTTATTTTTATTTTCTCCTCCGCCTGGATGACTTTAGCAAAACTATTTGCTAAATAAGAAAACAAAATTTTATTTTGATTTTTATTCCACTCCTCCCATAATCTTAAAAAAATCGCCGTGGCTAGAGATACGGTACCGTATCGGAACTTCTGATTGCTAAAGGTACTGTAAATGATATTACGTCATGATTAGCCAATAGAAACGCCAATACATACGTGACGTCATTCAGTTTAGCAACGATCGAAGTTAAGAAATTTCGTTCGTTCGCAGAATCACGGGTGTTGTTGACAAGCTGTGATTTAAATATTCTGTAGCCCGAGGCACTATAGCAAATATAAAGGATAGCAGTTTTGCTAGATTTGGCGACATCAAGCGAGAATCAACTATTTTAATAGTAGAGTCCAGGCCTAGGCCTTAGCTACCCTGCCTTAGCTGATACCTAGCGAAGCCGGAGGGCCTAGCTAGAGTAGTAGGCTGGCCTAATTCTATGCCTAAAATTTTATGTCATAAATTTGATCGTAACTGTTCGCACACATCACACGCTTTTTCTTATGATCAACTTTGCAAAAAAAGCCAAAATCGTGTCGGTCATTTCTATTGGCTAATCATGGCGTATATTCATTTACCGTACCTTTAGCAATTGGAAGTTCCGATACAGTACCGTATCTCTAGCCACAGCATAAAATAAAAAAGTATGCAACACAAGTCTCGCCTTAAAGAAGGCGAGAGAAGGCCTTATAAAGAATAAAATCAACTATGTAGTTATACATATTATAAGTAGAATACTATGAAAGTAAGTGTGCAGCAACACACATTTTGCACGTAAAGACATAAAAATTTACAAGGTAATTTCGATAATGAGGAATGTAGTGTTCGTGGAAATGAAAGTCAGTTTATAGGAGCAGAGTTCAACATCATAATTATTAATCTTGTGAGTTGTAGATATGTCAGTGAATTCTTGTGGGAGTTTTCATCAGACGAGGTCTATTGCTCAGTGGTTCGCATAGGTTCTGCTTTTAAAATCATCCATCTGAGATTTCTATTTAATCTACAATTGCTAAACATGGGATATTGTAAAGTGAATTGATTGGTTTCAATATATGACAAATATGCATTAATAATATTATAATATTTTTATTATTGCTAATGTTATTTAATAATGTTTTGCTATTATATTTATTTTTATTGTAAATTTTTGTTATTATAATTATTTTTTATGTTAATATTTTATTCATTTTATTATCACTATCCTGTCCAAATTTGTATTGTTCCAGAATATGGTGATAGGAATAACAAACTCATTCATTTCCATTTACAGTATTTATGTACAATGTATGGGTTGAGGTACTATTCCCTACAGATAGAATGGAATGTCCCAAAAACATAGGGATTGAACCACAGACCTGACATATAGCATGTAGGGGCTTCACAGATAGAACTAGATTGGAATTCTTGATTACCATAAAGATTCTTCCCGACCAATTATCTGAGTTGTACATCTGATTACGACAAGGTCACATATTGAATATCCATTTTGATTTCAAAATTCAAAATTCAAAATCAATTTTATTTATATATATTAATTTTACTTATATTTATAAAATAAAATTTTTTCTCATTTAACAGTGTAGTAATGAGATTGATAAATGCTTTAAATTTATATAATTATGGAAAATATATATA